>NW_025999941.1:15108087-15173371 GCF_001458135.2 Marmota marmota marmota
GTCATTATCAAAAAAAAAAAAAAAGAAAGAAAAGAAAAAACATCAACCTTTGCCCTTTCTGTTCCTTACTAGAGAAAATCTGAACTTCAGCTTCCCTTCACTACTTCTGTTCTCTTGAAACACTTAAGCTCGCTGTTTTGGGCAACTAGACACATGATGGTCCTCCCCACTCCAAACCGTTTTGTTCCCAAACTAAAAATAGTGGATCTTAATATCTGACCTCAGATTCTTCTTAAAATAACTGGTTTCTTTAGTTGCTTAAGTTCTGTGGAGATGGCAGGGAATGGTATCAACTGAATACAGTTGTTCCATAACAGTCACTTTTTTCTGTCTGTTAATGGGAAGGAGATAGGTGAGTAGTTCCTCAAAGGCCTTGGAGCGTGCTACAGGTGACAGCATGAGGAAGAAGTAGCCCTATGTTTATTTCTGTTTAATAGTTATTCTGCCACAGTTTTCTCAGGACATTCTGATAGATGCCACCTCACCTGATTGCCTTGTCTTTTATTTAGAATGCTACTGGGTTTAATTATAACGCTGTTTTTGCCTTCTCTCCTCCACAGATGATCACAGTAGGGTGAAGTTAAGACCTTTACCAGGAAAAGATTCTAAGCACAGCGACTACATTAATGCAAACTATGTTGATGTAAGTCAGAAACAGTCTTATAAACTCATTTCTGAACAGTGAAAGCTGCAGACTCTTGCATGTATTTGAGTACCGCACAGAACTTTCACTAAGAATGCAGCCTGCACACTGTGGAAGGGACTTGAATTATTAACCGGTCTTCCATGACACTTCCTTCATCTCACTTTGTACTGTCATCTTTGAAGGGTTACAACAAAGCAAAAGCCTACATTGCCACCCAGGGACCTTTAAAGTCTACATTTGAAGATTTCTGGAGAATGATTTGGGAACAAAATACTGGAATCATCATCATGATTACAAACCTTGTGGAGAAAGGAAGAGTAAGAGCATCTTGGCTTATTATCTTAATAATGCACCATCAAAATATTTTAAGAGTTCTTGCTGTACTGTAGGAAGTTGACCAGGTATAAAGAGTTACAAAAGAGATACGTGTTTGCTTTGCTCTTATCATGCCTGTGGTCTGGTGGAAAAGAGAGCTAGGGCATTCGAAGTATGGATTAAATGTGCTGATAGAGGTGTGTTAGGAGATTGCTGTAACATGAAGGAATGCGTTCTCTAGTGCGGAGGCTTTCAAAGGAGTTAATGTTTGAGGTGAAAGGACATTCAACCGAAAAGCAAAAAGCAGGAAAGTTGGAAGATGCATATGGTAGCAAAGAAAGTACTAACAGGACAGGATTGTAGAGGAGTGAGAAGCAATGAATGCTTAAACACCTGGCCATCATTAAGACTTTTGCTTTACATTAAAAAAAAAAAATTGCTATAGAGTGTATTGGATTACAAGCTTGGACAATAATAAGGTAGGCTAGAATTAAAAGCTAAGCCTCCAGTTCATTGCTTAAAAATCTACTAGTGCTTCACTTTGATTATAGGATCCCTAATTTTATCTTTGATGGACCCAAGTTGTAACAGAGTCCCGCTTAAGAAAGACCTCCCATAAATCCCGCACAGCCTTCCAAATGACATTTAAATTCCCTTTATAATACATCCTACCCACATGTCTCATAGGTTCAATGAAGAGGTTTCTTTCTTAGGCCCTCTTTAAAGTTCTTCATGTATGGAGAGATGATCATAAATACTAGGCCCATTTCTCAGATGATCTCGCCCACATTTAACACAATTCATTAGCTTCTTCAGAGCTCTCCTCTGCCTTGATGCATTCAGCCCATGAATTTCTTTTTCAGTCAAATAAATGAATGTTTTAAGGTGGTCGTTTGAAATTCACAACTTTTTTCTTCTTACAGCGAAAATGTGATCAATATTGGCCAACAGAGAATAGTGAGGAGTACGGGAACATAATTGTCACACTGAAGAGCACAAAAGTACATGCCTGCTACACTGTTCGTCGTTTTTCAGTCAGAAATACAAAAGTGAAAAAGGTATCGAGGGAACTGGGTGGGCTGGCAGGATGTCTCTCTTTAAAAACCAAGTTGGTTTTCATACAAGTATAAAAAAGTATTTTTGAGACATTTTTTCATAAGTCTCTGGATATACCATTGTATGGTGGGAGAGGTACTGGCAGAGCACTTAATAGAATGTAACTGGCCCAGCCGGTTTGTTGATCTCTTCTTCCAGGAAGTCATTCTCTCAAGTTTTGGTAACACTCAGCAAATACTGTAGCATCTGTTTGTTGATGTCACTTTTTAATTCCAATTTCCTCACAGCTTCAGAGCATTGTTTCCCAAAGAGTGTTTTATTCATAGTCCCATGGATGCTTATGAAAAACCAAGTTCTGCTATTCAGTAAGAATGGGAGATGAATGCTAGCTCACATTTTCCCATTTTAGAAATTTACAGAAATTACAAGTGACTGGAATGATGGAATTAAGAAACCTGTAGAACCGATTCCTGGTGTGACTTACCCATAAACTCCTTTCTATAGTACTACTAATAGCCTGAAAAGTCACACTGCATGGAAATGCTGCTTTTGAGCTGTTTCAGTTTCCAGCTGAAACTCCACTGTCACAGCAATATTTGGTTCTTCAGATAGATAGCTCAGTAATATGGCAATCATTTGTAGCAGTGGGACCTTTTTTGGCATCTTGGACATGTTTAGAATGTTATAAAATAGTAGCCTCCTTGTCCCAGAAGAATGTACATTTACTCAGACTTTATATACATTTTTGGGTGGCTCTGAAGCCCATCTGTGATCCAAGATTAACAGTCCTTTCTATGTCTAGTTATTTCCAAAAATGGCAGAAATACACGAAAATCGACAGCTCTGTATCTGAGTTCTCTCTCATATAGCTGTTGGTCCAAGTGAGCCAGAGCCAATAGACAAAGCATATTACGCATGGGAACCCTTCAGGTGTTTAAACAGGCCCACTGTACCTTCTTCTAGAAACAGCTTAAGTCAGAGATATCAGTAGGAAATTCAGGTATTCTGTATCCTGATAAGAAAAAGCAGAAAAATGAAAGTTTACACACAATGACCTATCAGAGGAGACTTTTCATTCAAAAGGGTTTGTTCTTTAAAGGAAAAGTACTCTGAGAAAGTGGCAGATGCATGAGACCTTGCCTCTGATTCTAGAGATGGAGAATCATCTGACACTTAATATTTACCCTTCACTTCCTGGAGAATGCACAGCACAACCTGTCCTCCAGCTCCAGAAGGTCTCCCTTCTGGAGACAGTGGGCAAAGAGTGAGAATCATAGCTTTTATCTGCCCAACTAGATCATGGGGCAAGTGAGGCAGCATTTAGAAAATGGAGGCCTTGCAGGAAGTTGACCAGCGCTCTGGATAGTTCTAAGACTATGGAGCGTCCAGAAGACCAGAATTAAATGTTCATTCTTGGGATTTTTTTTTAGTTGTAGATGAACACAATATCTTTATTTATATATGGTGCTGAGGAGTAAACCCAGTGTCTCACATGTGCTTGGCAAGTGCTCTACAACTGAGCTATGACTCCATTTCATGAAAAACATTGGGCACAAAGATGAAATAACCTGGCTCAGCACCTGGGGGAATGAAAACAGAGGGCATGGGTCCTAACACCCTTACCTTATTTGTTTCCAGAATGCTCATATGCAGATTAAAGAGGTCTTCTTACATCATTCACAGGGCCAGAAAGGAAATCCCAAGGGTCGTCAGAACGAGAGGGCAGTGATCCAGTATCACTATACACAGTGGCCTGACATGGGAGTTCCTGAGTATGCCCTCCCGGTCCTGACCTTCGTGAGGAGATCCTCAGCAGCTCGGATGCCAGACATGGGCCCTGTGTTGGTGCACTGCAGGTAGAGCCAGCGTCCTTCTCTTTTTTCTACCTGGGATTCAACACATGAAGGGGGCTGAGCAGGAGCTTGGGCCTTGTGAACTTGGACCATGGAAACTCTGCTACTGTTTTGATTACTTGGGCCAAATCTTCCTCTAAAAATGGGATAAATAAACCTGTTAGTCTTTTCAAGTAGCTATATTTCCATCACATTAAGAAATCATTTGCAATTCTGAAAAAAAAAAAATCTGCTCAACTAGATGAATCTCTGGTTTTAATAAAATGATCTTATCAGTAAAAGTTCCTATTGTAAGAGCTTTCCACACCAGAGATTATGGCTTTTCTGTAAGGTTCCTCCTAATATTTACAGTACATATGAAAAGATGTTTTTAAAGTTTCTGGTTTATACATGCCATATAAAATATCTTTTAAAAGGCACTTGGGCTTGGGAAGTCCAGGCAGGAGGATAGCAAGTTGAAAGCCAGCCTTAGCAAAAGTAAGGTGCTAAGCAACTCAGTGAGACCCTGAGTTCAATTCCTGGTTACCCCCACTAAAAAAAAAAAAAGCACTTGGAGCTGGGCACGTTGGTGCACTTGTAATCCCAGCCACTCAGCCTTGAGACTGAAGAGACAGCTTCAGCAACTCAGTGAGATCCCATCTCAAAAAAACAAAAAGTGAATCCTATTTTTTTTTCCTTCAACTAAAATAATTTTAGATGGCTGTTTAAAAATGCTTTGATTACATTTCATTTGCTATTGCATTCTTGACCTTTTGGGTTTTTGTTTGGCTTCAGTATTCAAATGGATGTTCTTATTCTGTGACTGATGTCACAGAGCTGCATGGCATTCTCTCAGCATTTCTTTTGGGCTGTTCTTATAAAATTCTTTCACAAAACAAACCCTTTCCACAAGTTAGAACACATCTTCTACTTGAAATCCCATGAGAACTCTAGTTTTTCACTAATCCATTTAGGAATCACTAAAGTGGAGATAAGTGTCAAACAGCCTAGGTATTGTGCTAGACAGGAACCTTCTGGGGCATTCTGCCCAAACAAGCTTGTTATTCAGTACTGCAGAATTCAGATCTTCCTGGCTATTTATTTAAATCACAATTAAGAAATGCACATATAAGAAACCAAATTTTCTGAATGTACCATTCTCATTCTACAACTGATTACTAAAGAAAAACATCCCTTATTTAAATAGGAACTGTCTAATAATGAGATCATTAGTTTCTTAGATGTATGCAACAGAGGCAGATGTACAGAAAAGGGGTTTATTAAAAGGATAATGCATACTCAGACTTCCTGGGAGAGTTGGAGAACCAAGCGCAAGTTCAAAGGCTGCCCACACAGTGCCTCAGCAGGCCAGTCGTGGTGTGGAAATTGCTGCTGCCATGAGACGCCTCTCAGTCCCTTGCAGCTGGAGTCTCATGCCTTTGCTTGAGCTGCAAGGGAGTCCGAGTGCACACCCTTTGTCTCCCAGCTCCTATGGGAAAGTCTGTACTCCTTGTCAAGATTGTTCATAGTGAGACGTGTCCTAGTGAAGTTTTGAGGTGTAATCTATGTGAATATCCTTTGTCATTTATACTAGGTTATCTAGACAAGAGGGTTATTTCTCATTTCATTAGATACTTGCATTGTGACCATGGATTGGGGGGGGGGGGAATGACAAAGTCCTAGTTGAGTGCCTTCATTCTTTACAGCGCTGGCGTGGGCAGGACAGGCACCTACATTGTGATAGACAGCATGCTGCAACAGATCAAAGATAAAAGCACAGTCAACGTCCTGGGATTCCTGAAGCATATCAGGACACAGCGCAACTACCTCGTCCAGACAGAGGTAAGGAGTGACTGCCAGTGCGCTCTTGAGATTCCAAAAGTTGAGCCACACTGGAGAGACAGATTCATCCTCTTAGGGCTCGAAGGAATTTACAGGTTTGTATTAGAAGATACACTGACCACAATTCCACTCTTTGGATCACAGGATTCTGTTTCGATGTGGATCTTAACATCATCTCAGTAATCAGATAAAGTTGCATCAAGAGCTGTGTTAGATGCTTTGGGAGTTAAACATGTTTTCTGGCCTGAAAACATAGTAGATGATGGGTCTTAAGCCCTCCATTAAGCACACATTCTCAATTGCTGGCTGCATTGAACCACCTGTTCCAGGCATGGTGTGGAATTCTAATGGAAAAGGAACCACCTAGTGACAAATGCTTGAAGGAGCTCACTAGGAAGTCCCTTATGGGAGCAGAGTTAACCTAAGGCTAACTTCGTGAATGGCTGGCTACCTCCACATGTCTCACTGGTGATCACCCCATATCGTACCTTTCAGGAGCAGTATATTTTCATCCATGATGCCTTGTTGGAAGCCATTCTTGGAAAGGAGACTGAAGTATCTTCAAATCAGCTGCATAGCTATGTCAACAGCATCCTCATACCAGGAGTAGGAGGCAAGACACGACTGGAAAAACAATTCAAGGTAGTGCTCTGAAAAACTTTTTGAGCAAGGAAGCAGAAAAACACCTTGCGTTTGGGATCATGTCGTCTTTGCGTTAATGTATAGAAGGAGTATCTACGTAAACACCACCATTATGTATTGGTGGTGTTTAAGTAGATAGTACAGTGCTGTATTGTCTTCTGAGTAATTTACAGCTTTATCCAAACAAACATCATCCTCTGGCCACAAGGTACAGAAGACTTGAATGGTTTGTTCTGGTCCAAAAGAGTATTCAAGATGTTTCTTCTGACCTATGCAATGATACCTTTATTCACAGTGGTTATTTGTAAATATATTGTCCTCAAAATATGCCTTTTTAGAAAAACTAGACCAAAAGAATTTGGAAACTACAAGAGTTACTACTATACTAAACAATACTATAGAAAAGTTAACTTTCCCTAAAATGGTTATTTTTCTTTGGGGACATGGTGAAGTTCAAAGGCAGTTAAAGTTTATATGGACTTGACAGAAGTAAAGGTGGAAAGAGAGACTGTGAGGGCAAATAAATTTAGACCAGAAAAGCTCAAAGAAATAATTGTAACTTACTAATGCCTCCTGTCTTTCTAATTACTGAGTGCCTTCCTATTTATTAGTCTATTCAATTCTTTTTTTTACACAGTGTTCCATAAGTGATTTCTCATTTTGTGTCAAGAAAATTAATCTGCAGTTTTAGTTTTCAATGGTAAGGTTTTCCAGAGTCTGAAACTTTCATTTGACTCTTAGCTGAAGAAATGAGACAGCCAAGCAAATTATCCCAGGTGATATGAAAAGAGATTACTTTCATTGAATCCATTCCTAACAATAATTTTACACTTCTGGCTCTTAATGTTCCTACTACAAAACCATTTGAGGCAATTAATTGTGAGGACACAATTTATCATTTTAAATGTTTACAATGAGTTCTTACAAAATATTAAGTACCAACATTTCATTTGAATCTTTTTTGCAGAATTTAAGAAGAGTTCAGAGACGGGAAAGTGTTACCGTGAAAACTAAAACTGCACAGATTCATCTCATTATTTGCATCTTGACACAATATAAGAAACCACGTGCAAAAAAATAAAAATTGAAAAGACTAATGACAGCGTCCTTAATTCAAAAATCTGAAATCCATAATGTCACAAGTAGAACCATGAGCCTTGTTTAAAATTACCTTCAGGATAGATATTATATACACATACACACACAAATTTCAATCCTAACAACAATTTTAAATTTATAGCTGTTAAACATCCTGGCTATTGTAAAGCCATTTGATTCCCATCTTTAAAATGCAAAATTTTACATATACACAGAAATATATTCCAAAATCCTAAAGAATATGACACTATGTTAGTTCCACCCATTTTTGGATAAGGGAGACTCAACCTGTATTAGTTTGCACATCCCTTTAAAAAAAATTCTCCAAAGAAATCGGCTCAATTGGAAACCAGGTTATTACAGGCACTAATCATTTTAGAACTCAAGAAGGAAAAATCAGAAACTCAATCATGAAAATTACCTCTAAGGTGTATTATGGTAGTAATAAAGCACTTGAAGACTGTACCCATACACTCATTAAGGTAGACCCACACAAAACAGATTGAACTGAACTGATTTTTTTGGTATGGGAGAGTGAACATAGGGGCGTTTAATCACTGAGCCACGTCCTCAGCCCTTTTTCATTTTATTTTGAGGCAGGGTCTCACTGAGTTGCTTAGGGTCTTGCTAAGTTGCTGAGGCTGGCTTTGAACTCCTGACCCTCTTGCCTTAGCCTCCTGAGCCACTGGGATTACAGGTGTGTGCCACCAAACCTGGCTACCGGGCTGATTCTTAATAACGGCTTTAGAACAATGTCAGTTCAACAGAAATGTACCCAGAACTTAAGTTCTTCATCTTCAAGAGTAGAGTCACTTGAATCTTATGGGCCGCTGTGGAATTATGGACAAAATGCACAATAGCAGTAACCTATGCAACAGCAAAACTCCACACAGTTCAATCATTACTACACACAGTCCCTGCCAGAAGCCTAAGGCTGACAGTAGAATTAAGACAAGGACACAATCAAGGTCACAGAAAGACGTGCTACTAGTGAAGCAAGAGAGCATTCTTCAGGGCATAAAAATGTTGTTAGTAATCTTATTGATATTGTTCCAAATTGCCTAATAGGTACTATTGGTTATACCCGTGAATGCAGACTAAATTGTTGCTTTTCTTTCAGCTTGTCACACAGTGTAATGCAAAATATGTGGAATGCTTTAGTGCTCAGAAAGAGTGTAACAAGGAAAAGAACAGAAACTCCTCCGTCGTACCATGTAAGATCTTAACAATCAGTCTGATTAGTTCAGTGTGTTGGTATCTTTTTAAATTGGGTTTCATATAATCTGTAAAGAGGCAAATGTTATGTTGAACTGAGTCAAAGTGGAAGGGTGGCTTTGGTGCCAGCAGTCATCCATCTGATGTGAACTCAACATTTCTCGGTGAGCAGAAGATAATCTCAGGACACAGTAGAGGACATTATGGGTGTGCACTATAGACACAGGCATGGCTGCTCATTGGAGAGGTGAAGAAGGCCCCTGCTTTTATAAGCCTTTAATGGAAAAAAAGAGCAAAGTATACTTTTAGGAATACCAAATCTCAAACCCTCTCGCATGTCTGTACTGTATAGTCTCTGAGCGATCTGCTATGAAGACCTCTTGCACAGTAAAAAAATTTTGATTCCTAAAATGTTTATCCTGAGCATGTGCAATAAAATTTCATTTTACATTGTTTTAGCTGATAACACTTTTAGCTTCTTTAAATATATAGGTATAAGTCTTGGACAGGGAGCCAGGGGATAAGTAAATCTCAGAAAGAGCTGTTGGTTCCCATTTATAATATGGTGTTATTTTTTTCCATGTGATAGCGGAGCGTGCTCGAGTGGGTCTTGCACCATTGCCCGGAATGAAAGGCACAGATTACATTAACGCTTCTTACATTATGGTGAGTCAACAGCCCATCAGACATAAAGTCCATTAAACTGAAAGGTGTTAAAAGAACAGATACCACCTATGCCACAGATTCTGGTTTTGAAATATTCTGTGTAATATCAAACAGATTGCTGTATCTTGATATTTTTAACCAGACTATGGGACAACAAAAATAACTAAATGAAGCAAAATGCTTCTTAAGGAATTAATGTTGAAATTACAGTTAAAACAGCAGGGGTAACTTGAAGTGAATTGCACTTGGAGAGAAAATTGTATCGTGTTAGCCGAAGTACATCAAAGAATTAGACAAATGTATTGAATGCTTTCCTCAGTTATTTTAGTAGGGTCAAAACAGTGCTGTTTTGTTTCAGGAGTATATTTTGTCATGTCATAAAGTTAGAAGCGAACCCTCATAATCACTGATTTTTCCCTCTTCCTAACTGAAGGGCTATTACAGGAGCAATGAATTTATTATAACCCAGCATCCTCTGCCGCATACTACGAAAGATTTCTGGCGAATGATTTGGGATCATAATGCGCAGATCATTGTCATGCTGCCAGACAACCAGAGCTTGGTGAGTACAGCACATCTGCTATATATTAATGAGCCCGGGAGGCTACAAACATAAATTACTCTGATACCTTGCCACAGGGCTGTACTGTCTGTAGGTGCTAGGGAGGAAACTTAGACTTTCTGTGGGGGTTCACTTCACTTATTCCTGTGTGTTCCATTATTTCTCTAATGCTGATGACATTACCCTTCAGTTGTACTCTATGTGGTGGAAAGTTTCAGAAAAAGGTGACTTTAGACTGCTGAGCTGCTGTACGTCATATTTCATGTATGGAATCTGTAACTATGCTTACTCTCGATATATTAACCCAGTGAAGCCTCACACCATCTTTAATGACATAAGTACTACTACTCTCATCTAGTAGCTGAGAAAATAACTGACTTGTCCAAGAGCATGCACGAACAGTTAGAGCCAGGATTTGGATCTAAGTCATCTTGCCTTCAGAGTTCATGCTTTCAATTGATTGTTTCTGAACAACAACAACAAAAGAATCATATCAGAAGTACTACTAATATATCAGGGTCAGACCCCCTGCAGGGAAGAGAGGCTTTGGGGGTCCCACTTAAGATTTTGACTAAGCTACAATTTCTTTCCCTACTTTAGTCATTCCCTATGGAAGCCTAAACTCTGTAAGCGATGGGTGAACAAATTTATAAAACAGATTTACACATTTCTGCTTAGATCTCCTGCATACTTAACTTTCAGAATTATCTGGGTCTTAAAAGGTTACTATGTGGACATGTGAACCCACAAGATAAAAACAATGAGGCTCTGCCTCCATGAGTGTCAGATTAATGAGTTTTTTAATCAAGAAAGAACAGCCTGTGATTGAACCCCTAGTCTCCATGACATGCGTTTGACTGTGTGCCCAGTCAGTAGGAACTTCTTCACTTTGTCGCATTTTGCTCCAGCTTCAGAATACCAAGGCTGCTTCTGTATGGTGGAATGGCAGTAAAGTTGAGAATCAAAAGCTGGAGTGTAAATTTTCAAATTAGCTGGCAACAAGGGTCTATTCAGTTTGGCATGTGGAAATTGGAGGCTTTTAGGGTTGTTAAAACAGTCATTTGTTGGATGAGTCAGTATTTTCTTATTGTCACTTAACAGAGGACAGGCACCATAAAGTATCTACCAGGAGCTCTTTTGTATGGACTGGACCCAATAATAAGGGGTACATGTTCTATGGACGGCAAAGGTACAGGAACCACTATCGAACGCATCTATGTCTCCGGGAGGCTGGGCTAGAATAAGTGTCTGCTCTCAATTGTGAGATTAAGAGTTTCATCATTGCACAGTTTTTCTAAAAATGAGCTCTAGATGATTCTTATTATTGCTACTTGTCTCTACCAAAACTGTTTAAGACAATAATCCTATAAGTAGCCTAAAAGTCACTGGTTCCTAACTCAGAAAGCACTGTTATCAAGGCTTAGACATCTTTGAACTGTATTTGACAGCAAAATAATGACTCCAGAATGCCTGCTGAATTAAGAAGCAGTACTTGATTTCTTAGTCTTTCAAGATGAATAATTATTCCCTAGTTTGATTTCTCCATTCCAAAGT
Source organism: Marmota marmota marmota (assembly GCF_001458135.2). NCBI lineage: Eukaryota > Metazoa > Chordata > Mammalia > Rodentia > Sciuridae > Marmota > Marmota marmota. Next base: position 15,119,516 of record NW_025999941.1, read on the forward strand.
TTTCTTCTGCCTTTCCTTCACCATAGTTAAAATGTCTTTAATGTCCTTTAGTTAGGTAATTTACTATTCCTGTTTCTTCGAGGTATGTAGTTTTTTTATTCCCCCTTTTCAGACATGGAAATTAAGACTCAGAAAGACTAACTTATTTGGGATCACATCCGATCTTAGTCCTATGTTTAATCTGTGTACATTGTTTAAATTTAGATGCCCTGCTCATCATTACTTTATACCAGGAATATCTGTTTATGGGGCCATACTTCCATTTCCTTGGACAGAAAATATAAACCCACAACAGTTACAGACTTCTTTTGTATAGACTAAACCCAATTGCTAATCTGTTTCCCCTTATGCTGAGCTTTAAAAATAAAAATGTACTTGGCAATAAGCTACATTGAAACTTGAAAGGGTGATAAGTCTTATTGGACTGTTGGCTCATTTCTAATGCAACCATGTAGGATTAAACAAAGCCTTCTTTGTTTTGAACATTATTCAGAATTATTTCTGACTTCAATGAGAGTAGCTAGGCATTTTCAGGAATATGCCCATAAATATGTACATAGTACAGGCAAACTGGAATTTGTCATTTGAGTTAATTAAGAAAGTTAATTGTTACATAGGTTGGAGAAGATGATGTGTGCCTGTCTCCATTTTCTTAGGCAGCTAATGTAAAGTTGAAGGACTTTCTGCGTTATCCCCCTTGAAATGCTGCTGGAACTAGAGATCAGAATAGCTGTTGTGGGAAACAACACAGAGAGGTTCTAGTAAGAAAGTGAAAACTACCACATCACCAAGAACCTATCCAAAGAAAATGACATCACCACCATGTAAAGATATCTGACCTTCCATATTCACAATAGCCAAAACATAGACGCTACCTGAAATGGTGTGTTTTTCAGCCCCCAAAAAAGACACAGATCGTGCATTCGCCACATTGAGCTTGGAGAACATTATGTTAAGTGAAAGAAGCCAGACACAGAAAAATATTGCACACTCTCTAAATGTTTGATTTTTTTTTTAAAAAATTAGAGAACAAAGCAGTATTTATAGGGGAAGGAGAAGTTTGTCAAAGGATACAAAGTAGCAGAAATGTGGAATGGATAAGTCTAGGAACTAAAATTGAACTCAATTTATGCTGTTGTCACAAAAAAAGGTTTTTGACCATAGTAACCTTTTTACTATGTGTATCCCATAACATGATGTTGCATTCTTTGTAGAATAAAATTTATTTTTAAAACATTCTTTATCTTACTACCATATTGTCAAAATTAAATAAGATAATGCTTGTGAACATCCTTTACAAAATATTCAACTATAGATTTTTTTACTAACATAATTCTTAGGAACTAACAGCATGACTTGGGTACTTAACCAATTATAAACTAATAAAATTAACTGGCCTACATCCCCAGCCAGTGTTTTGGGGGGTTGTTACAATGACATGTGAGAGGTGCTGGGAAATGGCTCTCAAAATGTATTTTATAGTGGACTACAATCACCACTGAACTCAGAATTATATCCCTTCCTAGTCATGCTAACTGGAAAGGTATGGGAAATGGCAAACTTAAGAAATAATTTTGCAAGACAATTTAAAAAAACAAATGTTTGACAACACTGCAAGATAGGGGAAAAAAAAACGTTTTTCTTTGTTCCCAAAGGCAGAAGATGAGTTTGTGTATTGGCCAAGTCGAGAAGAATCCATGAACTGTGAGGCCTTTACTGTCACCCTTATCAGCAAAGACAGACTGTGCCTCTCTAATGAAGAACAAATTATCATTCATGATTTTATCCTTGAAGCTACACAGGTAACTGAAACCTCAGTTCCTCTGTAATAGGCATACCTAGGCCCTGGATCATTCTTTTAAGTAATAATGGAGTAATTTGCCACCCTCAAGACAGGCCCAGGCATTTGAGTAAGACAGTTTTAAATATGTACATTTCTTTTTTTGATTCCTTCAAATACGTGCTTTTTCCAGCGGGCTAGGTGGAAAGTAACAGTGCATGCTACAAATCTGTCTGTTGACCTGATTATAAAAACAATTAGAGCTCAATATTTTCTTTGCCATCAGAAATGTAAGCCTTGCAATGTGTTACAGAGCCAATGATGGATTTTTTAGTAAACAACATTTTTTAGTGTATAATAAGTACTTTCTTGTGACAAGAATGGGGGGCTCTTCAATTTCAATAATGATCACTTAAACCCATTTTTCTTTAATTTTACAAATCAGAGTAAGGAATAAAGCCTCTTATAATTTACTGTCACTTGAACAATGATATTCTAGCATGACCTGTTCAATTTTTTTTTTTTTAACCAGCTACAGTTTGGTCAACCTGACATTGGTTCAGAGTAACCTATAGCTTTTCAGTGAGCAAGTTTCATTCAGTTGACTGATAGGAAACAATAGACAGGCTGTGACTCATGTCATATTGTTTACAGGATGACTATGTCCTAGAAGTGCGGCACTTCCAGTGTCCCAAATGGCCCAACCCAGACGCCCCCATAAGCAGTACCTTTGAACTGATCAATGTCATCAAGGAAGAGGCCTTAACAAGGGATGGCCCCACCATTGTTCATGATGAGTATGTATCTATTGTTTATTTTAAAATCCCAGACCCTGCAATGTATGTTAAAAAGGAAAGCAGAATTTTTAAAAGCTACCCTCCCTCTGGGATTACTTTTAATGTGTACTTGCACAAAGTGTTATGGTTCTGTTTACATTTCAATAATCACATCATTATTTATTAGCTATTTACATTGGTTGAATAGTTGCATTTATTTTAAACTCCTTAGACTGAATTTCAGCAGACATTTTTCAGAGAAGGAGCCTTTTAAAAGTATGATTTAGTTATTTAATAGTGATAGTTATTAATAATGATGTGGTTTAAGGTTTATAGCACTGTTCTGGGGGACTTAAAGAATATGAATCTCACCGAGAACAAATTACTTGTGCCTGGTCTCGGGGCTTCTGAAGGTCAGAATGGTATTCAACCCAGCATCTTTCCACTTAAATAAGGAAAGGGTCATCAAGTATCTTATGGAAGAGTCAAACTCTTGAAAGCTAAAGTTAACTTGTCAGTCAATTGCAAAACCCTGCATCTTTTAGAATCATACCACCCTTTAACTAGTGTAGAATCAATTATCCATCCTCTTGAGTTCCAAGGAAGCTCCCTAGATCAACAACTTCTCAGTATATCCCCTCTATGACCAATTACTAGCCAAGTGTGATGGTACATGACTATAATCCCAGCTACTTGAGAAGCTGAGGTAGAATGATCCTAAGTTCAAGGTCAGCCTGAGCAATTTAAAGAGACCCTGTCTCAAGATAAAATTTTAAAGTGCTGGACATGTGGCTTGGTGATAGAGTGCTTGACTAACATGAGGCCTCAGGTCCAATCCTCATCACAAAAATTAAAAATAGTGACTTCCAATTTATTAGCACCTTCACGATTAGCAAGATTAAAAAAGCATCCTAGTTGAAGTGTTAACTAAATAACACACTATCAGTGTTTAAATGAGGCAGCTGCTTTGGATCCAAGAAACTCTGTCCTGTAGTTTCAGCATGAAATTAGGGCTGCTTCTAGAGCCCCACCCGTCTAGATTGACTTTTCAAATGTATTGTGACCTAAAGTCATTAATGCAGTTAATCTTATATATCATGATGGGGAAAGAAAACCACCCACAACAACCAGCAAAACACTAGACAGAACCATTTGATTCACTTGTCTGTTTAGCTTTTATGTCACCTCTGGAATTAATCACATGAAGCTTATTCTTAGCCCGAAACAGGCAAAGAGCAAATTAAGTCAAGCCCAATGGATCTGCAAGTGTCATAGAGGCAGACACTATGAAAAGCCACTGCCAAAATATGCTAATTAATTTCTCTATCATCTATGGGAGATTCATTCATTCAACAGATATTACTCAAGAGCAAACTTAGAATTTTTCAACAGTTGCTAGCACTAGTGCAGTGTCCTAAAACACCAGATAACTTTCAGTTTCCACCTTATATATTTTTGGTACCTATAAACATCCCTTCCTGGTGGCCTGCACCTTCCTCCAAACTCATCATCCCCACTCCTGTCTCCATTCACTTAGCTGCACAAACCAGAAACCCATCAGAGCCTTCTTGGGAGTCTCCCTCGCCCCCACGAATTATCGCTATACATTCTTTAAAGATTATTTTCAACATCTTTTGACAACCTAGTTTAGGTATGCATTTCCATGTGCCATCCCAGTCCTCCACTGAAGACTTTCCTGCAGACCACCTTGTCCCTTTTGTTTAACACACAGTCCAAGAGTCACTTTTCGAAACCATCTCCACAGCTGGTAATGTCACATTCTCAGTCATAGTATGACATGATACATAGGAATAACTTTGAGCACTATTTGTGTACATGGCCTGTTGCTCTAGAGGGTGAAGCCCAATGCCTGGGATATAGTGGATGCTGGATAACTATTGTATGAATGCGTACTTCACATTGTTATGACTTGAAAACTCTTAAGAATACATGCCCCTATGGGAATTATATCCACAGAGCCTTGTTAAGTCATTTTTTCTGCAAACTATAAGATCAATTTACAGGATGTTTTTAAGCTCTGTCCAAAGTAAGAATGACCACTCTTGCCTTGCATGCATCCAAAGAATCAACCTTATTATACATAAACATCACAGTACTGATTTGGTCTTCATAGACATAACACCTGTTCTCAAGTTATAGACCAGATGGAAGGCATTTTCCAGAGGATAAAATTCCTCACCAAAAGTCAACTTTTAGAGAACAAGTGGAGCTTAAAGGCAAACTGATGTACTCTCAGCATCCTCTATTCACTATCATTCCTGTAAGTTTTTAAATAGCCTATGTAGACAGTTAATTGTAGATTAGACCACCAGCCATATCATCCCCTTTACTCACAGAATGAGAAATAGTTTCCTGTGTAAGTACTCGACCTTAATTATTCACTCTGGAGGTACATCTATCTTCCTATTGGATGTCACAGCAGTTCCCAAAGTGTGAGTTGAGGACCACTGGGGGAAGGGTGGTGGCTTCAGGCCTTTTCAGGAGACCCAGGCAGTCAAAACTGTTTTCCTATTAAGACACTGGCTGCCCTCACAGAGCTACTTGACATATGATGAGATCTTCATTCCATTCTCAGGATTAGCAGAATGTGTGCATGTTCTTGTATCTTAACATGTTTTCAACATAAGTCAGTGCTTACTCTACTAGAAATTTATCTAGCCCACATAAGCAAAAGCTCAATAAGTACCCTTTGGATTTGGTCCTGAAATCAAAGAGTCTGTTTGAATAGTGTTCTATTTTGTAAGAAATGCAGATTCCTCTCTGTACCCACTAGTGCAAAGATACACACAAATCACAGCACATTCACTTATTTCCATAATCTCAAAATCATCTCACTAAGAAATTTTATGATCTCCACCCCATGTAAACAGGTTAGAGTGAATTGCCTAGGAGCTGTGTAGACTTCTAGTGTCAGGCAGAACCAAGTCCATAATTAGTAGGTTCTAGCGTAATATGGAGACCCCTTGCTAAAAAAATGAAGAATCTCCACCTGGCAAATGCACAGCATTACACCAACTGCAGGACCAGGTCCATTGAGGCAAAGGGCCCTATGCAGTTCATAGGAAGCTAACCCTAGGCATATGCAAAGTCACACATTGAGTGAAATATTATATGGTGTGTGAGTGTAAAGAATGGCTAAACGAGGGAAAAGCACACTCCATCACAAAGATAAGGATTGTTATCCAACTTTTCTGACTGGCTCTAAAGAGCTAAAGGTGGGGGCCACTGAGGTTATTACACTAGAACCATTCAGAATAAGTGAAGTTCAAATACTATGCTAACATAAGGTCAACTCAATACAATTTGAAATCAGAGGAAAAAGAACATCATGACTAATAAGCAAAAAACAACAAATCAAAGTTCACAGAGTTGATTAAAATAACATGCTCAGGGATCTATAGGAAGGTTTCAGGAAAAAATATTATTTGTAAAATTAAAACCTAAGAGATAGGCTCGTAGTGGAATGTGCTGAGCTAAAAATCAAACCAGGATATGGAAGCTAAATACAGACATCCTAACATATGCTTGAGAGGTGATCTTCAGAGAGACAAGACAACAAAGAAGTAATGACTGAGGTTTTCTAGGCATTGAGATCTTCAACTGAAAGATCAGGATAGGATACTTTTCAAAATTAACCTTCCGAGAGATTTGAAAGCCACAGCTATTCTGATAGCATCAGAAAGAGGTCTGTACCCAGAAGAAATTGAAAAGACTGTGAAGTGTCTCTCCTTACAAACACTTTAAACAACAAAAGCCAAAATTTGTAATTTCAGTTCATTCCTAAAAAATTGGATGCCATACATGGCCACACTTGTTGATTACAATGCATTAATATTATTAACCCACATTGAAATAAGATTCCCCAATCCTTATGCCTAGAAGCTGAAAGTCTTACACTTATAAATAATTCATGGATTAAAGAGGTAACCAAAATAGAAATTGCAAAATGCTTAAGACTACATGAGAAAGGCTTTGCATTTCAAAAACTTGGGGAGGATGAAACCAAAGTACATTCAGGAGAAGGAAAAAAAAATATGTGGCCCAAGTTACATCTGTTAAAGATAAACAGCTTTCAACTAAAGAAGCCCAAAAATACAAGGAATTAAGCAAACAGTAATGAAAGAGGAGGAGCAAGTAAAATTTAAGCACTAAAGTCTAATAACAACTTTGGCAAATGTGAAGGAAAAAAACGGAGATAAATTTAGGTTTAAAAAATAAAACCACCATTTTCTGAGTTACATTGAGAACATTTGAGAATTGTTAATAGTTTTGTACTAAAATAATTATGAATAAAATACCTGGATTGTGTCAACATGGGAGGGGAGGACCCAGATGAAAGTGGAGCATCCCTAAGCCAGGTGCGACTGAATGATGGCTACATGAAGGCCACTGTACTGTTGTATATTTGTGTATTTAACAAATAGATATTTATTGACAACTGTGACTTTAAGCCTTGATGATATGCATATTAAGATAATGTTTGCTGAACACACAGTATTGCCCACCTCTGCTCTTAGCCACTGACATGCATCAGCTGAATTTTAAGCTCTATTTAACTATGAGAGCTTAACCAGCTAGTGTACCTGAACATGCCCTGCTTTTTCAGCCTCAGATCAGGATAATAATAGTATCCACACCATCGTGTTATTGGGAGGAGTAAGTTGGTACATGTAAAATACCTAGAGTAGCACCTGGCACATAAATGATTAAAATTTGAAAAACAAAAAGTTGTTATCCAATGTTAGGACCCACAAAGTCCTAACTGAGGCTACATCTAAACAGTAACAGATAAGACTTTATGCAAACCTGATTAAAACAGACAAGACTGGCACAAGGAAAAAACAAAGGCTAATCTTACATATTTGATTATGGATATGAAACTTTAAATTGTCTAATAAAACCCAAATATAGTCAGAGAGTGGCACATTATAAAGTAAGATTTATTCTGATGATGTACTGCTGGTTAAATGTCACAAGAAATCTATTAGTAAATTCAGGACATTATGAAAGGGATTCCAAAAAGTTAATGGGAAGCATTCAATACTCTTGGCTAGCTAACTAAAAATGGTAAATATTTATCAAAAAGCCTAGACCAGTTACTTTTATTTTTTAGTGAAAACTTAGGCTCTTCTTTTTATGGTCAAGCTTCCAAACCAAATTTTGCTCTGTGACTGAATACAAGCTCAACTATAAACCAGGATGGAGTGGGGTGAAAGGCTAAAAATATCTGTAAGTGAATGTATAAGTGAACATAATATATGGGCTTGGGGCGTAGCTAAAACACATGTTTAGCATGCATAAGGCCCCAGGTTCAATCCCTAGCACCAAAAACAGAAAAAAATTTGTAAGATATTTAAAACACTAAAAACAATGTGAAAGAAATAGCCAAAATTATTATGGAAAACGATCAGATGTAAAAATTTAAGACCTACAGGCATTCAAACGTGGACTAGCATAAAAAATAGAGAACAGAGTTCAGAAACAAGCTGCATAAGTGAGAATGTAATATCTGAGAAAAGATCAGAGTATTTAATAACAAATGTTGGAAAGTGGTTATCCATTGGAAAAAAAAATAACTAAAGTCAGATCATCAAGACTGATGAATTAAGTAATTAAACAAAATAGAAAATACAGAATTTTTAAAAAATATTTTTAGTTGTAGATAGCCACAACACGTTTTTCTTTGGCGGGGGGGGGGGGTGAGAGAGAGACTGCGGCAGTCAACCACAGAGCCAAGTCTTACCGAGTTGCTTAGTGCCTCGCTTTTGCTGAGACCAGCTTTGAACTCGCAATCTTCCTCCTGAGCCTCTGGGATTACAGGCATGTGCCAACATGCCTGGCTCACAATGTCTTTTTTTTTTTCCTGTGGTACTCAGAATGGAACCTAGTGCTTCCACTTGCTAGGCAAGCACTCTACCACTAAGCTACACCCCCAGTCCCAGGAGAATACCTTTAAAATACTGGGCCAGGGAAAGCATTAAAAATGTCAGAAGTTAAAAAATTGATAAACTTGATTGTATCAAAACTATATACTCCAATATAATAAAAAAGAGCACAATGGTAAGAGAATAGGGGGAAAATAGTAGCAACATATACTACAGACAGTATAAAATGACTCCTATAAATACATTTGAAAAAAAACAAACCTAATAGAAAATTGTCCAAAGTATAGTAAGCCATTTCAGAAAAAGAAATACAGATGGTCAGTAAAAAAACATTCAGCTCTCCTAGTAATCAAAATGTTCATTAAAAAAAGTTAAGAGGGGCTGGGGTTATGGCTCAACGGTAGAGGGCTCGCCTTGCACGTGCAAGACCCTGGGTTTGATGCTCTGCACTACATAAAAAAAAATAAAGGTATTAAAAACAAAAAGGTTAAGATACACTTTCTCACCTAACAGTCAAGAGATTTTAAAGTTTAAAAGGATGAGGAAGCAACAAGTATTCTCACCGTGGCAGTATCTTTTAAAACTAAAAAATGGGCAAGCCTTTGCTCTAGCTGTCCTACTCCTGGCATCTGCTCAAGTGCACAGACACAAGTTAAACGTCCATCAGTAGGGAAGTGAGAGCTGGGCCAGCATGTATCGAAGCACCTAAATCTGGAAGGCTGTACCTAAATGTATTAAGATTTTTGCCTCTGGAAAAAAATTTTTTTTTTTTTTTGAGAGAGAATTTTATTTATTTTTTAGTTTTCGGTGGACACAGCATCTTTGTTTGTATGTGGTGCTGAGAATCGAACCCGGGCCGCATGCATGCCAGACGAGCGCGCTACCACTTGAGCCACATCCCCAGCCCTAGAAAATTTAACTTAAAGATTGGGTGACGATTAAACTGGACTTCATTCTTATGACGTAAACATCATAATATTTTCATCTTAAGAATGATTTCAGAAACTCTAGTTAGTAGTTCTTCAGAGAACAGCAGCATGGGGCATCTTCTGCTGTGAACGAGCAATACCACCTTGAACCGTTTGTTTTCTCATTACGCACATGGAAACACTGTGCCATCACAGATTCCTGGGCTGATCTTTTTTGTGAATCAAAGAGAACCAAATTTATTTTTCTAAGGATCTTATGGAATCTCCTGTCATTTGGAAAGTTCCTCTTCATTGCCCCAAATAATTTAGATGAAACTAATTTTGAAAATTCAGACTTTGAGCCATGTTTAGTCACATGTCACTTAATAATGGGGATCATTTGATTACATCTGAACTATACTGTCTGATGACGGGGGTGGGGGAGGAAGAATATCCAAAAGCACTGTTAGGCGACTTGGTTGCTGTGGGAACATCACAGAGTGTACTCTCACACTCCTAAGTGATGAAGACAAGTATTTTTGTACCGTGCACAGTTGTCTATGCTGTACTTCTATATGTGATGGCAGCACAGTGGGTATGTTTACGCCAGTTTCAACACACACACACGGAACATGTTCCATGAAGATATTATTACAGTTATGACATCACTAGGCAAGAGGAATTTTATAGCTTCGTTATAATCTTAAGGACTGTCATTGGTGTTGTCTGTGGCTAACTGAAATGTCTTTATCCAGTACATGACTTAATTTTTTATTCTTCACTTCTATAAGTTCCGTCTAACCATTTGAGATTGTTAAAAAGCAAATTTTTTCCACAGCCCTTCACCACTTGCTAGTTATCCAATAGCCTAATCGTTTTGTTTTTACTATTCATCAAATCTATAGCTCTCCCAAGTTATGTTTGAAACTCTTATTTCATATTAGATATCAAACTAAGCATCTGATGAAGCAGTTTGGGAAATTTCATATTCATAAACATTATGTCACCTTTATGCAAGCTTCTAAATCCCCCTGTCCAGAGTTCACCCATTTTTGTCTTCTAGAATAGATGTGAATAACAGTCTAGTTCGTTTCTAAGAAAATACATGATGGTAATTTTGTTCCAGTAAGTTCGGTCTCTTAGTAAATCTGAGTGTCTTTTTTCCCCCTCCCCCAGGTATGGAGCAGTTTCAGCAGGAATGTTATGTGCCCTTACTACCCTGTCCCAGCAACTGGAGAACGAAAATGCCGTGGATGTGTTTCAGGTTGCAAAAATGATCAATCTTATGAGACCTGGAGTATTCACAGACATTGTAAGTAGTTTGCATATATGTAAAACATTTACATCATCAATTGAAACTCCAACTTATGCCTGTAGAGCAGGGGTTGTCAACTAGGGGTGATTCAGCTCCCAAGGAACATCTGGCACTATCAGGAGACTGGTTTTGGCTGTTGCAACTGTGGACAGAGAGGTGCTCTGGCATTGAGTGGGTAGAGGCCAGGGATGCTGCTAAATCTACCCATGTGCCCAAGACAATAAAGGAAGAATTATCTAGCCCAAAATGTCAGTAATGCTGCCATTGAGACCCTGCTTTAGAGTACAGAACGCTTTGTTGTAAGATGTAGATATTCCACTGTCTTTGTGAACTACCAGACTTATAGAGATCAAGAGGAGATGATATAGATCTTAATTAGATAAGACTCAAGTGTTCTTTAGGTTTTGGGGGTAGTACTAAGGTTTAAATCTAGGGACATTCTACCATGGAGCTATATCCCAGCCTTTCTGTTTTTTTGTTTATGAAAGAGGGTCTTTTTAACAAGGCTCATGCTGGCCTTGAACTTGAGATCCTCCTGCCTCAGCCTCTCAAGTAGCTGGGATTACAGGCAGGTGCCACCATGCCCAGCGTCAAGTCAGTTTCTTTTTCTTAGATAGCATTTTGCTATTCCTATGCCTTTACCAGTGAAAAATATACTAAATTTTCATCTTAGGTGAAATGACTAAGCTCTTTTGGCTCACAATGTCTTCCTCTTACTTTTCAGGAACAATACCAGTTTGTCTATAAGGCAATGCTCAGCTTGGTCAGCACTAAAGAAAATGGAAATGGTCCCATGACAGTGGACAAAAACGGTGCTGTTCTTATTGCAGATGAATCGGACCCTGCCGAGAGCATGGAGTCTCTGGTGTGACTGGAATCCTGAAAGGGCACTTAATTTGTAAACTTCTGAAGACAGAGAACTTTTTTGAGGCCTTTTTTGCCAGACTCTAGGTTATACAATAACCCAGTTACTTTTTTACACTGATAAAAGTTTTGATATTTATTTTTTGCCATTTTATGTCTTAATGGTATCCTACTGAGCATTTGCACCTCTGTTCATTTCACACAGTGAAACGCAATTTTACCTAGTTTGCACTATATGATCAGTGTTACTGCCTATAATCTAATATTAAAGCAAACCCTAATGTGACATTCCATGACAACATGCAACTTTTTAGTTCAGTACAATGAAGATCTTTGTTGTGACAGTGAATCTTGATTTTGTCATTGTTGCTAACGCAGTCATTCTACTAGCAGGCAATGCTGTACTTCTCCCGGTCCTCCCCTCCTGTTCTTCAGGCACTGTTCAATGCTGAATGCCTTCTGTATTTTAGTGGAGTGGATGAACATTGTTTTCTTTTCTAGAACTGCAGGCTATTGGGAGCTACTAAGAAGGTCTGTCAACATTATGGCCTTGAAATTGTTCCATTTTTAATGGTTAAGAGAGCCATTAAGAAATGAGAAGGCTTAAGAGTTGCCTCTTGTGAACATCTCTTATTAGTTTTAAAGTTATATTCACAGCTTACAAAAATGTGTCAAAATAAAGGATAACTCTGTATTACAGCTTTCCTAGTAGCTATGTGGACAGTGTGTGTTCTTTCCTTTTTGACTCTTGGAAATAGCTACACCCTAAAATCTGGGCTCCTCTTTTACTGTAGCGAGATGGCAATGTTCTCCACAACTCAGTTATGAGAACTTTAAGTTAATCCCTACTAATGTAATGCTTCTTGGTTTATAATACCATACCTCACAGTAGGTAGGAGAATTAGTGCAAGTATCTGATTTTTGAAACTAGTTTTCTAAAAATCCCCCCTACTCATATAGCAATGTAATAAGAACTACCTATACAGTTAACATTCTTTCCTTTTTTTGCCAAATATTTCATAATAAATCCCTTAAGTACATACATTCTTCTATGGAAGGTTAAGTTGAAAATACCGTATTAGCCAGTGTCTTGGACTATTTAAATTTCCACACCTAGATAAATCTTATTGGGAACAAGACAATTAGAATCTTGAACAAAAGGTGATGTCTACATTTTCAAGTCATTTTAAAAAGGAGACTGCTTTGAATGCTTTTGTGTGTTTTAGTCTCAAGAACACACACACTTCAGTAAAAGATGCTGATAAACCATTAGAGAGCCCAAGGAAGTTATTTGTCCACACTACATAACAGGAAAATTAGGAACGTTATTAAGAAATTTAGTCAGAAAAATAAGCTACTTGTTGAAATCTTTTCTTCTATTGCATGTTTGCTTTTGAGCATCAGCTTCTATCAAACTTGAAATCATCAGAACCGGGCCTATTAAAAACAGCTTGGCTTATTTTTAGTGCCAATAAACTTGGACAGAAAGACCACAATGACTGCTATCATATTTTTCAGGGAGGGCATTAAAACATAAATGATGTTTAGCACTGAGGTTCTACTCACCTTGAGTTGGCCTACATGGAGTTTGTCATAGTTGCTAAGAAGAGAGGGTCTCAGAGCCAAGTCCAAGGGTTTCAATGCATAGGGCAGGACAACAGAGTTTTCATGAACTACCTAATTATCAGGGTTAATCTTATCTTCTCTACTCATCACACAGATTCAACCACAAAGAGTAGTCTACTTTTGAAGAACTGTATAGGCTATCTTGAGTAAAAGTGTTCCAGTGAACAAAGTTTGCTAAATCGTGTGTACTAGAAGACATAGGCACTTTCACAGCCCTCTGCTCCCACCAGAGGTGACTCTACCTGACACAAGGAACACTTGAACACAGGAACCCTACAACTCCCTGGAGGCTGAAGGGACTTAGGAGAGGAAAAGTTTCAGATCATGGCAAGAACTAGAGATTTTTAGTGGGGTATTTTAGTTGTGCAGGGCATTGATATGAGCTAATGTTTTTCAGTAGATAGTGCAGTGGCTTTGACATTCAGAAATAACATTTGAATTGGAATTCATGGTCTCAGTAATTTTTCTTAATAAACACTGGTTAGGAGGCAAATAGCAAGTATTCCCTTCTGTTCTACTTATAGAGAGCTCAGTGCATTGAAATGCATACCCCCCCAACATAGTTCTGTGACTCTTAACGTGCACATCAGATTAATGATAAAACAGCTAGTGAACAGGACAGAAACATGATAAAAATGGTTTAGAAGTTCTCTGTGGGGAACCTGTGTCTCTACAGCAGACATGAACCAAAGTCTGTAGACCTGAACTCACTGAACTGTGAGCAATACCTATTTGCCCATCTTGCCAAAGTGGTCCAGACCCACTACACGGAGTCCAGTTATCTTTAGTCCCTCACCCTTCACCAGAGTGTATCCTCAACTGTTAGTCATTCCTCACTGGCAAAAAAATAAACTTAGATCTTTTCTGGAGGCACAGAGTTCCAAAGACGGTGTCTGAACACATTGCTTAAGGACATAACAAAGTTTTTACCACTTGTCTCAAGGGGAAAGGAAATAGTTCTTGGAAGTCAGTGTGTGCTATTTTAAGAAAGTAAACTGTGTATTTGATTTCAGCACCAGGTAAACAGAATGCACACATCGTACAAAACTGAATGACTATAATCAGACCAGGTAGCTGTGCTGGACACCAAGACATCTCATTGCCACCAGGAGACCATTCTTGTACCTGATAGCCACAATACCAATCTTTTACACTAAAAAAAAAAAAAAAAAAAAGTTAATGTCTGAATTTCAAAACAATTTAAGAGTAGCTCACTGGTTTTCCTAATTTTTTATGGCTTGGAGTCCATTTCAAATAAGAGTCCAGCAAGGGCAGAGAAGAGTTATGATGTTCAAGGTCTGGCTGCTTGAGTGTTTAGCCCAGAGTGACACTGAAATCCATAAATAACTTTAATTATTATTTTTTAATGACAGCACAACTGCCTTGTTACCACTTTTTCCTTAAATGCATATATACTATATTTAAAATTAAAATAGATACCAATTTACCAAAGATACATATTACTAATTCTAAGCAAAAAAAAAAAGGGGGGGGGGACCCAATCTCATCCTAATTTAAGAGAAAATAATCAAAATGTAGTTGTCTTAAGGATTTAGCAGTTATACTGGAAAATGCATTTTCAACTCCTATGTTCCAAAATTTCTGTTCATGTGGTGCCAGTGAATTTTTATATGAAGGGAAAAAAAATGCCTGCTTTTTTTTTCCCCCAGCAGCTGTAATTTCACTTTACCCTTTGCGCTTTCTCCCTTAGTTGCCATTTAACATACAATATTGGCTTTCCTTATCTCTAGAAAGAAGGCATGCTAAAAATAGGAAGGAATTGTAATAATGGTATTTGGCCTCTACTTTTTGTCTTAGCTGTTAAACTGTTTTTAGTATTTTTGTTAAAAATTTGCAAAGGGAAGCATTTTCTACAGAGGATAATTAATTTCAAGAAAAATATCTTGAGTTTTAAGAAATAAACATCTCCAAAAAAGGAGACAGTCAATTTTATAAAATGTCGCAACTCTCCAACATTTGGGGTAGTGACTCCTTTTTTTGTTAGCACATTTGAAACTAGCAAGCAGCCATTGTTTCTAAAGAATCCACCCTTCACGTCAAATCGTGTTTCTTTCACTTCATTTTGAAATAGCTAAAACCATTAAAACTGTAAATATTTTGTTGCTTGGATAAGCATCTTCTGGAAACTTTGTATCTATGGTATATAATCATAGAATTTTATATTTTCATATAAAGCTAATTTTTTTCTAGTTTCAACTCCGTTGTAGTTTTTCTTTCTTTTTCTTTCTGTGGTGGATATGTGAATTCAACTTTCTGTGTATTGAAGTAGCAAGAACCATCTCTGCATTCCAAAAGAATCCAACGTGTTATTTCTTTGAGGCAGTGATTGTGAAAGTTGGGCTTTCTTTTTAATTCCATTGAACATTTGTGCAATAGGAATTAGACATAATTAGTCACTGAATACATTCGTTGCATTGACCCATTTGGAAAAGTGATTTTTTTTTTTTAATTTGTTCTGGGGGGAGGGGTTTTGTAACCTGAAATTTTTCCCTTTTTTCTTCTGTTTAAAACTATATCAAATCATTCTATTATAGTGTTATTTAATATGTAAATTGTATTGCTATACATAAAATAAAGTATGGTTTTTGATGTATTCATTAGTGCTGAGCATTTCTGTGAAAATGTCTACACTCGATAAAATCAGCTTTCTAGATTTCCTTAACAGCACATTAATACCCAGTAACCCTCTGTCTTATTTTTCATGGCAATGAAGTGAACATTAGTAGTCATTGTTACACAGGCAGCAAACCAAAAGGAAGTGGCTTTGCCGAGTTGATTTATCCATTTTCTTCCTCCTTTAAAAAGTAAATAAATGTGCTGGACATGGTAGTGCATGCCTGTAATTCAGTGACCTGGGAGGCTGGGATGGCAGGATCACAAATTCAAGCCCAGCCTGGGCAACTTAGCAAGACCCTGTCTCAAAATAAAAAGGGCTGGGGATGTGGCTCAGTGGTAGAATACCCCTGGGATCAATCCAAGGAAGTAAGGAGGAAAGGAGGGAGGGAAGAAGGGAACTGACAAAGATTTACCTGCATATTAATCAAACTTCATCTGTTTCATGGATCTCCTACTGAGAGCAGAATTACTACTCTCTCAGCGTATCAACTACATCTGCCACAATTTCTCCCTCTGAACACTTACTATCTAGGATAAGGGATATGTCCTGGCAAGACTTTTGGAGGATCTATGAAATATATGTAGGATAAATATAATTGCTTCTACTTCTAGGGAATTCTGACATTTCCAAACAGGGATACACAAGTCCTATGGGCTACCATTCTATCTCCTAGTGATTCCACATCCAGTGCTCAACTCTTTCTAATAAGGACCTACTTTTTCTTTCCATATAAGAGCTGGTATTTAATTCTCCCCAAGTTACTGAGAATTTAAAAAACAGTATATTAATCCCATCCAGGAATATATGGAAGAACAATTCCCCAAAACAGAAAGCATCTCTCAGGTGACACGACCCTAGTCTCCCTCACACTATACCCGTAGGGACTCTCAGAGCATATGTATACCAACGGTCACAAATTAGTCTGTAGATCCTGGTTGTTCTATGAATCACACTTGATTTTGCCTTGTGGTTTTCTTTTAAATTCATATTAGTTGCTAACATTTTAAAAATGAAAATCTTTACATTCAAATTCCAAGCTCCTTTCAAACAGTTCTCCCTTTGTGGTTGGGTAGGGACTCTCCAGATCTCCTGTCACCTTATGTCTGGCCATCATCCATCACAAAATCTGATTGTAATTTGCCAATAGCCAACTCGTGGTTCCCATCATCTAAGTTCTTTTATTTGATATTCCCAACATAGGTAGGTGAAAATATGAAAAAAGAAGTACATCACACTTTGTACCAGCATGAGCAAACAACTAAAACTAATAACTATAGACACTCCTATTATACACGGTGATCACCAGTGACTGCTCATAGGATCCAGGGAAAATAAAGGGATCATCTTCCATCTCTGGCCAGTAAACTGACCACCAAGGGCAGCAGAAGTGTTTATATTGGTTTTGCATCGTTAAAGTCCCAATAGTCAGAACAAAGCAAAGGGTTTCCTACGTTCCTAACTCACTGAGTCCACCCAAAATGATGTCATTTAACAGCAGTTACAACTGTTCAAAATTAAATCCCTTTTCTAATTACATTGTTTTTACTATACTGCATATAACCCTAGATGAGGAAGTTCTACTTCCACTACTAAGAACAGGCAAAGAAATAAAGAGTGCAAAAGCACTGCCCCAAAACTCCAGTTTTTAAACAGCTAGTTGTGGAACTTAGGAAATGTCCTAGGATTTAGGAATAAGTCAGTAATAATCATGCCTGGATTCAGAGACTGGCTTCATATTTTCACCTACCTATGTTGGGAATATCAAATAAAAGAACTTAGAAGATGGGAACCACTAGTTGGCTATTGGCAAATTAAAATCAGATTTTGTGATTATGAAGTGAAATCTGGCAAGGAAGATCACAAGAGCTGCAGTTCATCTGACTCTAACAATTATCTTGCTCAAAAATTGTAAAAGAAGAAATTAACATAACTTATGTGTTGTAATTTGAAATCATTTGACTTGTTGCTGCTACAGGCCTGTACACTAACTATTTTCCCTTCCCCACATCCTACATCATCTGCAAGGTGTAAAGCCAGGTTTTGTGGTAATATCCAACAGACCTTGCAAAGCTTTAGAACATTCTAAAACAGACATCTTTAACATTATGTTAGAATCCATTCCACGAACATCCCATAAGTCATTCCATAACTATACTACTCAATTTACATTCTTGTTTGCGGATATCTTTCAAGTCAGACAAGGCAAAATTAATTTAGTCTTAAAATGAATTTTCAATTTATTCAGAAATATTAATTTGGCTCTAGGTTTTTAGAGAAAGAGTAAAAAAAAAAAAGAAGTACATCACACTTTGTACCAGCATGAGCAAACGAGTAAAACTAGTAACTACAGACATTCCTATTATACACTGCGATCACAAAATTCTATTCATTCTATATTAAACTAGGTATTTGAACTTAGAAAGCACCTGTCCATAGGGGGAAATGGCTCAAGAGTAAGGACCATGGGATCAAAACAGCCAAGGTTCCAGTTAATTCTGCCACTTACTGACTGACAGTAACTTGGTCATGTTACTTCACCTACATGCCATTTTCCTCTTCTGTGAAATATAGAAACTCAAACTGTAAAGTAAAGGATACATGCAAAGACCCTGAGACAGCAAGTATTCAATATTAGTCATTAGTATCTTATAATCCTGTTTTATTTAATTGCTTAGCAGACCCATCGTCAATCATGAAACAAAAAGTCAACTAGTGGCTTACCCATTTAAATAGTAATATTGTCCTTGGCACACACCTGTAATCCAGAACTCAGAAGCCTGAGGCAAGAGGATTACAAGTTCAAGATCAGCCTCAGCAACTTAGCAAGACCCTGTCTAAAAGTAAAAAATTAAAAAGAACTGGTTCTTTATTATTATTTATAGTTTACTGGAAAGCACCCCTGGGTTTAATCCTCAGTACCATAAGTAAATAAGAAATAAGTCTAACACTAAGAAATTTCCACAGTGAGGAGGCTCACCAAATGACATCATATCCAAGGGAGGTAGATGGAGATAAAGGTGGACAGTGGAAATAACTCCTATATCCTATTATTCAGAAACAAAAGTGAGGGCAGAAACAGGAAATGGACAAAAATGCATGATACTTTAAAGCCCATTTCTCTTATTAAAGTTTCGATTTTGGTACATTCCAAGGTTTATTGTCGTCGTTTTTTGTTTTTGTCTGTCTATAGTACTGCGGATTGAACCCAGGGAGTGCTCTACCACTGTGCTACATCCCCAGCCCTCTTCTTTTTTGAGACAGGATCTCACTAAGTTGCCTAGGCTGACTTCAAACTTGGAATCTTTCTGACTCACCCTCCAGAGCAGCTGAGATTATAGGTTCGCCACTGTGCCTGGCTCCAAGAAGGAAAAGCTCCCTAATTTCAGAAAAGAGAAATAGGAGGCTACGTGATTCTTGCGAATGTTAAGCCCCAACTGCAGAATGTTGCACAGTAATATGAAAAAGGTGTATGCTGTTTCTATCACTAGCAGCAGAGCTCTTTCTGTACCCCCAGGATCCTATAAACCAATATAAACAGTGAGATTGTCTATATGCTCAGTTGATTTGTTTTAATCTTCCACATCTCTCAGTACTTTCTACAGATCACTCTCATTATCATAACCTTCATCATCCCTCATCCTGGACGCATGGCCTGGTAAGCCACTCACTATTATATTATGATGAACTAGCTGTAAATGAGGGCCAACTCCTGTTTTAGGAACATATTTTTAAAGCCAATAAAGTCTATCTTTTTAGAGTACCTCACCAGACAAATAAGATCATCTGTTCCTATGCCAAAATTTTAATGACTCAAAGAAGAATAATGAGATATAACCAAAGTTGTGATTATTTTTCTTATAATTCCTGGTGTTTTAACAATAAATATCAAAATACATTCCAAGACTTAACATTTTCATGACTCTTGAATCCTGACAATGTTTTAGAGTGACTATTTAAAAGCTAACACAGGATGGGGTGTTGTAATAGGATAATAGGGTATGAACATCATTTTTTCATGGAAAGACCACGATCACATGAACTTAAACAGAAAATGATCAATGATATTTATCAATATACCTTTTGTTGGACAAAATTCTCATATTGCCTAAGAATATTTGAACTGAACTTTGCAACAGGACTTCCCAGTAGACTACACAAGGTTCTTCATTTTTTAAGCTTTTCCTGGGCCAACTCAAAAACCCTCTCCTAGACAGCATTTCCTACTTTTCCTCTTTTGTTTTTCTCACTTCTTAAATGCCTTATGTGGGTGCGTGCATGTGTGCACCCAGGCTGTATAGTTCCAAACCCATCCTTTGGTTTTACAAAATTATCCCAGGCTTTTTTTAAAACTATAAAGGAGTTCCTGCCTATTCTCAGAAGTATGTGGGCCTAAATATTCCCTCAAATTCTGAAAAGGACTAAGGAAAAGCAGCTGACCCCACCCCCATCTCCCTCAAGAGCTCCCTTTTTACCCACTGTTCTGAAAATGCTCTGGGTTAGACTCACAGGAAACCATGTCTCTAAAGACCATGTCACTGGACCGGGTAGACTACAGATTCAGCTGGCAATTGCTCTAGTCTCTTATTAAACATCCCTTACCATATTCTTCTGCTTATAAAACATGAACCCAAATGAATGGTATGGTACTATATACTGCAAAAATACTTCAAAGAAAAATATGGACAGTTTCTATAATATATTATGGCAGCACCACTGACAACTGGGTAAGAAGTTTACCTAAGGAAGTTTCAATAAAAAACTTAGTTGGCTTTTGCCTGAAGATAGCCCTAAGATCTCATCAACCTCCCTGCATCTATAATCCACATCTGCCTCCCCTTGTCACAGTGGAAGAAGGATCCCTGTGACTTCGGAAGCTCTTCCATCTTCCACCACTCATAGGTGGCCCATTCTTTCATGTCCTCTCAAGAATGTCATTTTGTTTAATGTCCTTTTCTCTTACTTGATCCTTCCCTCACTTGAGCCTTCCCTCACTTGAATCAGATATATCCTTCTCTACAAATATACTCTGATTATTACTAACTTACAATACTTTCTCTTGATGCCGAGAATCCTCTGACTAATCTTATTCTAACTATTCCCCCTGATGGTAAAACTTCTTAGAAAGGGCTGGGGGTGTCTCTCCATGGCAAAGCACATGCTGAGCATGCACAAGGCCTAGGTTCAATCTTCAGCGCAGCAGCAAAAATAATGACAAAACACAGCTTCTTGTAAAAGTTATCTACAGTCACAAGATCCATTCCTTTCTTCCACTGTCTCAATCTTTTCACATCATCCCACAGTCTTCTTGATTCTTAACTCCACTAGTTTTGTCAGCAAAACAGCACTTTCTTTTATTTTTTTCCCCCAGTATTGAGATGAACCCAAGGCCTTACTCATGCTAGGCAAGTACTCTACCACTGAGCTATATCCCCAATCCTTTTTATTTTATTCTGAGATAGCATCTTGTGAATTTGCCCAGGCTGGCCTTGAACTTGCAATATTCCTGCCTGTGCCTCCCAAGTAGCTGCACCTGCAGTCATGCATCACTGCTCAACATACCACCTTCCTCTCCAAACATTCAACAAACATTTACCAACGATTATGGTAAGAGCTGGTACAGGAGGCATTCCAGGTGCTAGGGATAAATTAGTCCACTAAGTAAATCCTTGACTTCATGGAACTTAGAGCTATTAGGTAGATTACAAACACAAAGTAAATATTTATCAGGATGACAGTTAGTCATGAGGGTTGATAAAGTGATCAGACCTGTCTACAAAGATAAATGAAGTTTGGTAGTTGATTTCTGTGCTTTTCTTGGAATGTTTCTTTAGCTCATTGGTAAGGAACATTCTGAGAATCATCCGGGGTCTAACAAGTCCAGTTCCCTTAATTAAGTATTTCTGCTGAGAAAAAATTGCCCAGGCTTTGAAGAGATTTCTCTGTACCTCAGCATCTGCTATTTCTCAAGTCTTCATTCATCTCATGTCTTTAACATGTGAGCACTGGCATGCCTCACATTCCCATTAAAGTAGTCCGCCCCTACTTATTTTTTAAAGCTTCACTTTCCCAGAATTCCTTTTTTTTTTTAAGTTGCCAATGGACCTTTTTTTTTTTAATGAAATCCCTAATTTTTTTAGTTGTAGATGGACTCAACACCTTTGTTTATGTACTTTTTTTTTTAATGTGGTGCTGAGGATTGAACCCAGTGCCTCACACCTTCCAGGCAAGCACTCTGCCAGTGAGCCACTACCCCAGCCCCAAAGTAACCCCTTTTTATTTTTGTATATTGATAGTCTCCCTATGAGATGGATTTCATTCCATCCAATCTCATGGAATTACATACAGGATATATGTCAATAGCTCACAAAGTCTACATCTAGCCCTAGTCTATACCATGAATTTCAGATTCACATCCAAATGAATATTTTTTTAATTTCAATTTCAAGTCATAGTTTTTAGTAAGCATCCTAAACTTAACATGACAAAAGTACAACTCAAATTTTTCTCCTAACCTTTTCCTTCTCCAGTCTCCTGACACCTAAAAAAATAGCAATAGCATCTATTCAAGTGATCAAATTAAAAACTTAGTAATCATCCTTATTTCTCTTAATTTCCTGCAATTTTTAAATTTTTATTTTTATTTAAGAGATGTACATCTCACTATTTTGCCCAGGCTAGACTTGAACCCATGGCTCAAGTGATCCTCCCACCTCAGCTTCCCTAGTAGCTTGGAATACAGGCATCCAACACTGCATCTGGCTCCTGCCACATGAGAAAAAACAACGTGTAAATGTAGGCAAAATAGTTGAACCATTCATCAAAGATAAAAAGAGTAACAGATAAGAACATTAAAAAACTCAAAAACCTTTGTCAGGTAAATGCAAAAATAATACCACAATGTCAACTTATTAGAATCAGTGAACTTGAAGGCAGGTTAATATATATAATCCAAAATGAAATTTAAATAGGAAAAGAATAACCAGAAAAGCAGTATAGAGAATCCAAGTGCTGTGGAACATCTAGTGACATAGAGACATATAATTGGGATCCCAGAAGGAGAGGGGGGGAAAAATCAAGAAGCAGAATATCTGTGGACATAATATCTACATTTTCCAAAATTAGTGGCACCAAACCACAGATCAAAGGAGGTTAGAAAACACAAATCAGGGAGCCCAAAGATATCAATGGCTTCCAGCAGGATTGCAGTGAGGGCTGCCACCACTGGCTGAGTAAATGAAGCCCCCCAAATTCTGGACAACATAGGAAACTGGCTCCAGGACATCTAATGCTTTGCCATGACAGGAATGATTTCCAGAGGAACTTGATCCTCAATTTGGGACTTTGCTGTGGGAACGTAGCTGGCCAGGAATTTTAGTGACATGGACCTAATGGCACCTCAGCCAGGGGTGTAGCCAAGTAGATTAATGGGACTCCTGTGCTGTACTCAAATCTTCCAAAAACAGAGCCTACAATCTGACCACCATGAGATATGCCCCAGCAGTAGCTGATATGGACTGTCACTGCCAATGGCAGCACAAGATACGCCCCCTTCCCTTTCCCCACCTCAGCTCCAGTCTCTGGTCAGAGGCCTGGTTCAGCTCAAGTGCTGCCTCTGTTCTGTAAAGTTCTGCACACAGTTCTTAAGATTCTTAAGATTCACAAAGAAAAAAATGCAAGAAAGAAAACACAAAGCAAGCTAGGCCTAGCAGACTCACACTGCTGAAAATCAAACACAAAGAAAAAGTCTTGAGGACCACTGTAGGGATTCATAAAAACATCACCTAGGGGCTGGGGATGTGGCTCAAGTGGTAATATGCCCACCTGTCATGCGCGAGGCACTGGGTTCGATCCTCAACACAACATAAAAATAAAATAAAGATATTGTGTCCACCTAAAACTAAAAAATAAATATTTTTTTTAAAAATCACCTAAAAGTAAAGAAGAACTACATCAGATTTAGTATCATGACCAAATAAACCAGAGAAAAACAGAGTAACATATTTAAAGTGTTGAAAGAAAACTTGTCAACCCAGAATTCTACATCTAGTAAATAGGAAGTCACTCTTTGAAAATGATATAAATCATGTGACTGGGCAAAAAATATTTTCTACTATAAGCCATACCCTTACAGACTGCTTCTATTTTCCAAATGAAAGTCAACATTTGGTATGTATGGTTCCCAGGTGATGTGATACTCTACATGAACAATTTAATCACAGCTTTGTTAGAAGTTATTAATGTATTTGTTGATGGAAAAACTTAGGTCAGTAAATCCCTATGTAAAATTATCAAGTAAAAACTGAGTTGGAGCCATGTGCAATGGCACACGCCTATAATCCTAGCAACTCAGGAGGATGAGGTAAAAGGATCACAAGTTCAATGCCAGCCTCAGTAACTTAGCAAGCCCCTGTCTCAAAAAATAAAAATGGGTGGAATGTAGCTCAGTGGTTAAGCACCCTCAGGTTCAATTCCCAATACAAAAAAAAAAACTGAGTTATAATTGGGAAAAGGAAAAGCTACCAAATTATTAAATTACATCATACATATGCTTTTAAAATAAGATCTCATCGCTTTGTTAATGAAATCCACTGGGACTATTCTGAGATTCACATCCACATTAAAGAGGTAGAAAAACAAATTTAAAAGGCAAGATTAAATCTACTATTAAGGAATAACCAGTGTATCTTTAAAACAACAGTTTGGTTGAAAGTCTGAAGAAATGAGTTGCCTCGCTTGGGCTACTTGCAAGCCATACCAGATACAGGCAAAAGGGATACAAGCCAATGTCTTCATGGAGATATCTGACAATCATTTAGCTAACCCAAGTACAAAGTTCTCTTAATTTCCCTTAAACCAATTCACTTCATCTTATTAATCCTTCTTAGAACATTGATCAGTTCTGTCTGAAAATGTCAATTCTTGTCTTTAAAAATATCATCATCTCCCCCTTTACTACTTCTATTTATCCCATCTTCTATCTCCTCTCCTCTTCAGCTCACACATTGGCTCCAGATAGGTTCACTCTAACCACACACTGACCCAAATGCTCACTGCTTCACTCCTACAAGCCCTCCCGTCCCTCCTCTTCCTTAGAATGCCCTCCCCTTTGCTCTCATGCAACATGCAGGTGATAACTTTCTCTTGGAAACAGTTTCTGACTAGTTAACATGAAAACTTTTTTTAACAGTAAGATGAACCCCTTGGTTCTTAAACTCTTGCTACTATGGCAACTTATTCCAGATCTGTTCCTCAACTAGTTAAGCCAAGGCTGTCCTGGTAAGCTAATGGTGAAAAATGAAGACCTGAGCTATGTCTTACCTTGCAAGAGAAACAGGCACTAAGACATCAAGTGACCAATGCACACATGAAAAGCCTTGGGCAGAATGGTTTTCCTTTAACATGAGAAGTTGACAGGGACATAATCCCTTGTATAGGAGTATGTGAAATGAGGGCTTTCAGTAACTGACAACTCTATAAAGAGAATGTATGATGACTAAATAGTGTTCATTTTCCTAAATGATGTTTTAAACACTTGTGTCAGTGTTTCCAAAATGGAAGTATTGTTCAAGAATGCTGTTGGGCTAAAAGAATCCAAACCCTAGCTTCTATGAATAAACTGAGGTCAGCCCATCCTTAATTGTTAAACCAGTCTTCCAACTAAGAAATACAACACCAGAAAGGTTAACTATCACGATCCCTTTAACATTTATTGAACATGTTTTATATGCCTATCTCTATATATTCTAAGTCCTGTAAGAGTTAGAAACGATGAAAATACATGGTCTCCATGCATAAAAACACAAGCACATGAAAACAGATACAGACCTGAAAACTCAATAACAATACATGGTGTTTTATCATGGGTCCCAAGTTGACAGATATTAATAGAAATAAATGCTACAGGCATTCAGACAAAAAGCTCCAAGAAGGCCATGATACTTCAGCTGGGCATTAAAAGATAGATAAATCTTTGGTAACAAAATAATAATAAAGGACACTCCGTCTTTGTGAAAGTTAGAAAAAGCCTTGCAAAAACAAAATTTTTGTTTAAAAAAAAAATGAGATGAACTTGGAAAAATAAGTGAAGTGTATACCATGGAAGAACTTGACTATCAACCTAAAGAGTTTAGACTTGGTCTGAAAGTGACAGTCACTGAAGACTGTCCCACCACTGAACCAATGTTTGGTTAGTGTGATGTAGGTACATCACCACGGTGACTCTTCAATAAAGACTATAAAACGGACTATTTGTCTGAGTCAGTACGGTTTTCTCAATTTTCTTCCTCAAAAGCATATTTCTTCTTCCCAAAGACAGGTAACAATTTTATTCTGCAGCTTTAGGTACGACTCACTCTACTTAAAAATGTGTCCAACAGAATGATTGCAAAATTCAAATACAAATAGTACAACTCTTTTAAATATCTTGATATATTCAAAACAGATTTAAAGATATTTTGCTGAATAAAGGAAGGGATAAAACAAAGGGTTTTGGTTTAAAAATAAAAAACATGGATGTCACTTACTTGTATTATGTAACAAAGTCATTACTTTATAAATGTATGACTTAGGGAAAGTTGTTGGGGTTTTTTGTGAGTGGAACACTCATTGGGAATATCTGCAGGGCTGGGGATATACCTCAGTTGATAGATTGCTTGCCTCACATGCACAGGCCCCGGGTTTAATCCTCAGTACCATGTGTGTGTGTGGGGGGGGAATATATACACACACACACACACATTCATACATATATATATATATATATATACACACACACACATACATACACAACATAAAGAGAAGCAAAGGACACCTTCTGACCTAATGGAAGTCAAATGGGGAACTAAATACAGATATTTTAATAAGTTTAAAAATTCAGTTCATCCCATCTAACACAGATTCTTTCATTATTAAATCTCTACTATGTATATCTGTCATAGTCAAAGAAAACCAAAACAGAATGAAAGAATAGTATTATACTTTTTCTTGAAGATTATTAAAACAAAGGAATTTTTTCTTAATTAAAAAAAATAAAGAATAAGTAAAAAATGGTGGAATCTGTTTCATACATCTGAGGATTAAACAGTATTATTATTTTGTGCTTTAAAGAAATACATAAATAGATTTGTTAATTCTACATTCTGGGGAAACTCAGAGTTTAAAAGAGTTTTGAAATTAAGTTGAGATTTACTTATCAGTGACTTTTAAGAATTCGTTTTTAACTTTCCAGAACAAAAGATGAATTCTCAGTAATTATGAGTCTAAAAGACATGGGAAAATCAGTTCACAAAACTCAATTAAAAAAGTAAAAAGCTCATGATTTGCAGGTACAGCTCAGTGGTAAGAGCACTTGCCTGGCACAAACAAAGTCCTGGATTTGGTCTCCAATACCAAAGGAGAAAAGAAAAGGATCATGGAGAGAGAAGGAGGGAGGAAGGAAGGGAGGGAGGGAGGCAGTGAGGGAGGGAAGCAGGGAGGGGAGGGGAAAATACAAACTAGAAATTCATATAGTAAATCAGAAACAAACACCCCAGAGCCTTATAATCAAGGGAAACTGAGTCCATGGAGAGATCCATGTTACAAATTAAATAATCTATAAGGTTTTTACACTAACTTAGTACTAAAATGTGTGATATAGTCTAATAAAATAGATCTATTCTTTCCATTAATGCCACTTTAACATGAAAACCTTACATTTTACAGTGCCTTTCAATTCTGAAAACACTTTCATATTCATTTTCTCATTTGGCCCTCATAAGTATCCTGCAGAAAAAGAAAGCAATATTTTCCTTCAGTGAAACTGAGTTCTAAAGTAGCAAACCCAGAACAGAACCCAGGAGTTCTAATTTGGCAATACTGTTATTTCAACACACTGCCTTTCTACCAAATACCAGTGAAGTATGCCCTCACATTTCAGTTGTGAAGGTCACACCTCTTAGTTCTAATCACAGCACAAACTGGGATACAATTTCTATTACGTCTGGGATAGGAAGATGAGTTTACTACTTCAGCATTTCTTTTCTTATACATGCTTTGATTAAGTGTGGTCTACCCTTAACCAATCAAGGTAGAAATTTTTATAGTTTAACTATATTTATATATTTAAAAGTTGAAAGAGAAGCAAATTTACATAAACAACATTTTTTTCCCCACAGACTTTTCCATAAAATCACATAAGCACTCAACAGATAATAAAGCTATCATGGGGGGGGGGATGATCCTAGAAGAAATCTGAATGTATGTTAGTAGTCAGAAATTCATTTGAACTAGAAAATTATACAGCTTTGGTATATATTTTGGGTATATGAAATAAATGAATGTTCCATTCTCACCCACCTCTGTTATCTTTTATAGAAAAAAAAAGTTCACATGCAAAACAAAATTATAACAACAAAAATATTCACGAAAAAAATCAACAAGGCTGAATTATTTTAACCATATAACATTTTTCTGTGCTGTCTCTACTGTGAAATGCTTCTTTATCAAAAGTTTACCCATATTAAGGATAATATAAAGCAAAGCAAATACCACATCAGTAATTTTAAATCTCTGCGCCTTTGTAGTCCACATGCAAAACTTAAAGGTCACTTATTTTAATTTAGTTCTATAAAGCATGTCTGACACCATTTTTAATTCTGTCATACAATATAGGAAGTCAAATTTCTAATACTGAGAAAAAGCTTTGGGGGGCTTTGGGGGCAAAAGGTCTATTGTACCACACTGAGGCACCTGGACCATAATCTGTAGTATCCCCGGTCCAAAGCCCTTCCCAATCTTGAAATCTCTCTTCTGCTACACAACATCACAACAGCTATCTAGACTTTATTAATTTTGCAATTGTTTAAGCATTATAGGACTAGTTCCTGTTTTAGGTATTAAGAATACTGCTATCATCAAGATGGGCAAGGCTCTAGTCCTCCTAAAATGCATATACCAGTTAAAAAGACAAGTAAGCAAACATTTATCAGGTAAAAGTTAGTGCTATTAAAAATTATAAAGCAGCTGGGCCCAGTGGGGCATGCCTATAATCCCAGAGGCTCAGGAGGCTGAGGTAAGAGGATCTGAGTTCAAAGCCAGCTTCAGCAATTTAGCTAGGCCTACGCAATTCAGCAAGACCCCTGACTCTAAACAAAATGCAGAAAGAGGGCTAGGGATGTGCCTCACTGGTTAAGTGGCCCTGGGTTCATCATAAGTTTGAGGAAAAAAAATGATAAAGGTAAGAAATTATGATAAAAGGGATTATCTTTGGTGAAGTGGGCAGGACCTTTCTTAAGATGTGACCTGTGTAAAGTTCTGTGGAAGATATTCTAAGGCAAAGGGAACACAAAGTGCAAATGTGCTTGAAATGAGACTAAGCATGGCATGCATCAGCAAGACCACAAGGAACAAGGCGGAACCTGGACAAGAGATGACTTTAGAGTTAAGAGGGACCTCTGTTCAAGCAAGGACATGCAGGAATGTGGGTTTTACTCCTGCCATGGAAAGCCAGTGTGGAGGTTGAAGAAGGGGACTTTACCAGTTCCGATTCACATTTTTGTAAGTTTACTATAATCATACAAAAGACTGTAGAAGAAAAAATAGACAAAACTAATAAAGAAATGATCACACAGTCCTTTAGTACTTAAGCTTTTGGACACAAAGTAAGTAGCACACAGTGACACTCCCAAAACTTCAATTTAAGGTAATTCTTTGAGAATAAAACTACAAAATGTAAATCTTCAACCCCCTCCCACTGGGCATAAAGTTCAAATAATTTCCAGCTTCTCTGTACAGAGAATGATTTGGGAGATAGCTCCTCTGAACCCTTAGTCAATAAACCCGCTTCCTAAAAATGCCTCAGGTGGAGAAGATAATGCTTAGTGAAGTTAGCCAATCTCCCCCCAAAAAATGCTGAATGTTTTCTCCGATATAAGGAGGCTGACTCATAATGGGGTAGGGAGGGGGAACATAGGACAAATAGATGAATTCTAGATAGGGAAGAGGGGAGGGAGGGAGAGGGAGGAGGCAAAGTATTAGCAAGGATGGTGGAATGTGATGGACATCATTATCCAAAGTACATGTATGAAGATACGAATTGGGTGTCAACCTACTTTATATACAAACAGAGATATGAAAAATTGTGGTATAAATGTGTATTAAGAATTGTAATGCAAAAAAAAATTATATGTATAAAGATGTGAATTGGCATGAATATACTTTATTCAAAGATATGAAAATTTGTGCTTTATATGTGTAATAAGAATTGTAATACATTCTGTCATGTATTTTAAAAAATTAAATAAATAAATAAATAAATGACTAAAAAAAAAATGCCTCGGGTGTCCAGGCTCTTCTATCCTACATCATATCCTCAAAGAAGAATGACTGGATTGCAAAAAAGATTTTAAGAAATCAATTTTAAAATATAAAAATGAGCTAAAATGAGAATTCTACATACTAAAGTTTACATACTGTCATTCCACTGGTATGTTTTAAAATCTTTGCTTTGTAAATTTTGGCTTATTTACTAATACAAGGAATTAAGATGATTTTCCACAAAAAGTCATATTTTTGTCTGAACTTTAAAAATCAGCAGCTCTGGTACCTTTTATTCTTGCAAGGCAACAATCTGTGGGAGGTGAGCAGGAATTCTATTTATTGTTATGCAGATGCTAATTCACAATGGGGGTCACTAGGGAAGAATAGAGTTACTTTATTAGAGGAGAGTGAAGGGAGGGGAGGAGATTTGGGGATAGGAAAGACATCAGAATGAAGCAGACTTTATTACCTTATGTGCATATATGACTGCATGACCAATATGGTTCTACAATATGTACAATCAGAAAAATAAGAAATTATATTCCCTCTATATATAATACATTAAAGTGCACAAATGCAATCTACTGTCATGTATAACTAATTAAAACAAAAAAAAATTAAAAAGTCCTAATACAAGCTTCTCTAAAAGAAATGGATAAATTCTTTCACTTCAGTATTTGGGTAACATAAGACTTTTTAGTTGTGCTTTTAAAAAAGAAAACAGTGTTATCATTATGTCAACTTTAAACGGGTATTTATCAAGAACCTATTAGGAACCAAGAACTGCTACAAAGAGTATGGAGCCCAGAGATATGGCTTCAGTCTGTCACAGGAGCTCTCCAATGTGATCACAGTTCTTGGAGATTCTACTCAAAATGTATTCTACAAACAACCTAAAGGTAATCACTAATTCCAAGATCTGAAGTGTTCAATGAGGTTCTAGATTCTAGAGGCTCATCTATACTTCCACACCTTTGTTTCTTGAAAGCAACATTCCTTACAACAACTTCACAAGGTCTACAAGAGTGGGGACAGTGAGGCCCCCCCAACATGGGCATTAGTTGAGGTCTGTACAATAATTCACCATTTAGACAGACTCAAAACATAAACTTATAACTACAAGAAATGAGAATCAAATAAATCCTTTCAACGAGAGTCAGTTATTTCCCATAAAGTCTAGAATAAAAATGTTTAGAGCTAAACTTTTCCTTTTCTAAGCCATCTGACAAGTCAGATGAGACACTTTAGGCCTCTCCTAAGTCCTTCTGTACTATGTGCTAGACATCCTATGGCATATGGTAATCATAAACAAGAGACAATTCCATTCTAAAAGTGTATTGAAAAGACACTCAAAGAGCTGAGACTATGAGATGAGAACCACGATCCAGCAATTTTTCCTTTCCCTTATACATGCTAGAAACACAATTTTAGTACCCTGAAGCAACAGGCCAACACTGTGAATTAAATACTTACATGTAAAAATGTATTTTAAATGCAAAGCAAAGGAAAAGAAAATGCAATCTCAAATAGACATGCATGGATATCTATGCTAGATTTCTGAGTCTTTAACAGTACACATTTTTTTCATGAAAATGGCTTTGTTTCTATCTGAACATTTCAAGAATTAAATGTGTAATAATCTGAGTGCGGAAAAAGAATTACAAAAGAAAATACAAGCAATGCACAGGTGTATACACTATTACTAGCTCAAAAAAAAAATCGCAGGTACAGGCCTCCACCATGTTTCACTTGTGTATAATTACATTTTATACATGTTTATTTAGTATATCAATGCAAGACATCACATTGAGAGTATAATTAACTGGATGGTAAGACAAAATGCACGTTTATGTGTGTGTTTTACTATTTTTGTGTTTCTGTGTTTCAAAAAAAGTTGATCTTTGTTAGTTGTGTTTAACTGCCATCTAGAGTTAAAAATGAATCCATTTCTTTTCCCCTCTAACTATTCTTCTTCAAAATTTTAGGCATATAAGCCAACACATTTAACCTCTATTTCATGACAAATATTTTTTTCGGACACCAAAATTATAAAATTAAAACCATTATTCAGCTTTTCAAATTAACAATTGTACCTACTGTAAACATTTTAAGTTGAGTGAAAAGACTTGTATTTAATGTAACTAAAACACTACTATTGATTATGTAAATAAGACAATATAAGCAATCTAATACACATTTGGACTTAAGAAAATACATTAAAAATAAATTCATGGTCTGTTTCTATGATTCCAATTTGTATTTTTTTCAGAGTCCAGAAAAGGCAGACCCCCCCCCCGCAAAAAGAGTTTTTTCATGTTTTTACCCCTGAAAAATTTGATAACTATCCAAATCCCAAGTATATATTAAAACAAGTGAACTTTTAAATACCTTGACGTTAAAATTAGCATTCATAACCAAACTGGAGGATTTTACAAGAATAAACAATCAGTACAATCACTCAGTTTTCAATTTAAGAAATTATGGGAAATCAAGAGATACTTTTACAAGAAAAAAAAAAAAAGATTCGAAAATAAGACTCAGTGCCCTAGAAGCAATATATTCAGAAGAAGTGTTAAAAAAGAGAGAGAGAACATTTTCTTCTTGCTGTTTTCACATAAAAAAAATAAAAATACTTATGTCCTTCATTTAACTAACTATCCCAAAGGCATTAAACCACAACAACATTTTCTGACTATATTTTTCACATCATTAGATCCTGAAACAAAGAAGTTGCAAAGCAGTAAAACTGCAACTTGCATTCTTTCAAAGGAAGTCATATGAAAGTTTTCAAGGGGATACATATAGCAAACGAAAATGAAGCTGGCTAGTACAAGATGATTGATTGTCTTAAACAAGACATTTCGCAATAAGCATTGCGAAAAGATGGGGGAAAAGATGGGAATGGCAGCAATGCTTACCATTCAAACATAGTTCAAGTATGCTTTTAAAACTTTCTTAGTTGCTTAATCAATCATAAATAATAAAGTTACAAGATTATAAGAGCAAAAGGGGAAAAAATGGAGAGAATAAAGAACCAAGCAAGAAGGACACAATGAGAAAATGCCTACTTCAAGACTGGCTGGGCACAGTGGTACATGCCTGTAACCCCAGCAACTGGGGAGGCTGAGATAGGAGGAGCACAAGTTCATGGCCAGGGGCAAATTAGTGAAACCCTAACCAACTTAATGAGACCCTGTCTTAAAATAAAAAATAAAAAAGATTGAGGATGTAGCTTAGTGGCAAAGTGTTCCTGGGTTCAATACCCAGTCCAAAAAAAAAAAAAACCTAAACAGTAATAGACTAGTGAATATATTAAGAGTGAGAAATCAGAGACAGGATTGCAAAACAATAACACAACTTCTATAAATTATACACAGATAGAAAGGCAACAGTATAAGGCAAAAGGACTGTGTGAGCTTTTTTTATTTTTCTTTTTAGATATACATAACAATAGAGTATATTTTGACATATTTGTGTGAGCTTTAAATTACTGAAATATGAGAAGTATATATATTTACCATGCATACAAAAATGGTTTCCAACAATTATGTGTGCTCTCAATGTGAAAATTTTTTAATTTTTTCTAAACTCAATTTTAAAAGTGGTGAGGTTTTCATTTACTTTCCTAAGGAAGGAAAAGGCACATGCAAATTCTCATTGGAAATCTGTAAGGTTAAGCATAGTTTTATCAGCAAGACCTTGTTAGCCAAAAATGTCTATAATGTATGCACCATCTGTGATAATGATTTCTCTACTGTAGTGTTTTATCTGATTGTGAGATAGTCAGGGACCACCATGGAGGGACAAAAGGCTGGAATGATGAAATAAACCCCTGAGCACAATGTGCATGGCATGTGGGTTCTCTACCTTTGTGCTTTTCAGCAAGCCTGTCATGAGAACCTGATTTAAAAAAAAAAAAAAAAAAAAAAAACAACAACAACAATGTTTGCACAAGATGAAATTGTTACCAGGGGGAAAATCTAAGTATACCTCTAGCTTCACTTGTTCTTAGTTACCTACAAAATTAGTGACTTTTAAAGTTAACAAAACTGGGCAATACATTATTGGTGTCCTACTAGTTTTGTTGCAGATAACATCTCTGACATGTAGGTTATGGTGACAGAAGTTTCCTACGTTACTTTTCAGGGATCCGAAGCCTGCTTTTACAGAAAATAGATTCTTCACTTGGACCTGCAGATGTCTGATCAGCTACTGCAATGTGATAAAAAGGCTTGACATCTCTGTCTTCATACTGTGTCTCTCTCCTTTGCAACTTTAACCTCTGGGTCAGAGTCTACTCAGGTCTGCACATAGATATTTTGACTGCCTTCAATATAGACATATTAAAACTGATTTGCGTTTTCTACTACACAGCTCTTGGGCTTTTTCAGCAGATACAGCAGCCCAGGTAACCAAAGTTCATCAGCCCTATCGTAAGTCCCAAATTAAGCTATAAGGCCAGGATGTTTGCACAGGATAATGGCACCAGTTGCAAGAGTAACTCAGCAGTTCCTGGGATAAACTGACCATGACTGTTCAATATTCAAGGCTCTCACAAGACCACCATCTTTTGGAAGTGCCCCAGTCAGTGGAAAATTAATGAATTTTAGCCAACTCAAGCAAAACAACAAAAGTTTACATCTTTTGAGGAAACAGCCTGTGTTCCACTCAATGCTGTCTCCCTACAGGTGGAACCCCAGTTAAAACCTTGCCTTTGTGTATTCCCCAAACTTGGCTGGTTTCATTTCTATGAAATTTTTCATTTTCATCCCTGAGTTAGAAGTTCCCCTCTTAGATAAAACCATGGCATTTGCAGGTAAAATGGATGGCGTTGGAGAAGATAATGCTAAGTGAAGACAGCCAATCCCCAAAAAACAAATGCTGAATGTTTTCTCTGATATAGGGAGGTTGACTCATAGTGGGATAGGGAGGGAAAGCATGGGAGGAACAGATGAATTCAAGATAGGGAAGAGGGGTGGGAGGGAAAGGGAAGGGGTAGGGGAATAACAAGGACGGTGGAATGCGATAGTCATCATACAAAGTACATGTATGAAGACTTGAATTGGATGTCAAAATACTTTATATATAAACAGAAATACAAAAGCGTGGTATTTATGTGTATTAAGAATTGTAATGCAAAAAATAAATAAATAATGTTACCTTAGATTAGACAGAGGGAAGTAAAGGGAGGGGAAGGCAGGGGATATGGGGATAAGAAAAATAGTAGAATAAAACAGACATTATTACTGTATGTATGTATATGACTGTATGACCAATGTGATTCTACAATATATATACTCAGAAAAATTAGAAATTATATTCCATCTATGTAAAAATTAAAAAAAAAAAAAAGAAAAAAGAAACAGCACATGGACTTTGAAATCCTCCAGAAAAAAAATGGGGCATGTCCTGGGGAACTGAGTTATTCTTGTTAATAAAGTGAACTGAGTCATGACCAGCAAAAAAAAAAGTTCCCCTCTTAGGTAACAACTAGACCTAGACTGATACTTGGTTCACTAACAAAAACTTCTAAAGAGGTATCTGGTTATAAATTATTTCTGATTAAAATCCACCAATTTAAAACATTTCAGATATATTGAGTGTAGAATATTTTCCCACAGTCAAATGATCAGAGTACAAATATGAAGCAAGGTGAAATTCTAATGATTTTATCAAAATAAAGAAAAGCAGATACAAAGGCAATTGGATTGCTTTATCAAATTCCTGAAAGTGTTAAAAAAAAAATCAGCTTCATTTCAGCTATAAGTTCTTGATGTTCTTTGTACTTACCTACCCAGAAAAACACAAAAGATGGCTTTCTCTAGCTTGGTGTGGTGGCACACAGCTATAATACCAGTTACTCAGGAGGCTGAGGCAGGAGGATAACAAGTTTAAGGACAGCCCAGGCAACTTAACAAGACCCTCTCTCAAAGTAAACCAAGGGCTGAGAATGTATCTCAATGGGTAGGAGCATCCCTAGGTTTCAATACTTAGTACTGCAAAAAAGTTTTTTAAAAAAAATGGTTCTATATAAACTATAACAGAATTTACTATAGCTTGAAGTCTTTGAAATAGAAAGAAATAAAATAATCGCTGAATCTGGCTAAGTTTGTCACTTCTTTTTCCATCCTGAAGCCTTTCTTATCTGTCTGCATTTCTATACTCAGGAGTCTTACCTTCTCCAATTATTTCTCCCACTTTTTACTGTCAAGACTCCATTTTTAAATACCCTACCAGAAATAAAACCTTCAAAACTAGTGAAAACTATGAAAAAACACTGTTTTCAATGCTCTTCCCAGACATACTCTCATGTACACATTTCTGTGCTTACTGCTTCATAGCATACTGCTATGTCACAAGGAGAGTTACAAAAGTAAATCCTTTAGAGGAGCATTTCTATGGAATGCTAGAAAATATAAATTATAGTAGTCTATCTTGATAACCTTTAAGTCTCTGTTATTACTTTTGGTTACTGTTTTCCTAAATGTCACAAGAAATTTTCCAAACTATTCCTCCTTAAGACAGACAATGACCTCTGAAAGAGCTGGACTCAAAGGTGAAAGACCACAGTTTGTCCCAACCATGCTGCTATGAAAACTTATGCAAAGCAGGGACGAAAGCAAAGTTTGTCTGAAGCAACGTACAAATGCTTTAATGCGCAGTCTCTCAGTATTCTGTTTCATGTAACTTATTACCGACTTAAAGAAAAGTTTTCATTTACCTACTCGCATAAAATATAAAATGTCTGTAACCATGCAAAAGCCCTGATTCACTCCTGGAACCCAGAATCTATTTGTCATCTTTACTAAGTGTTAAGGGTGTGGAACAGTCCTACCAACTGAAGACAGAGCTCTGGGAAATTGTTTTGTATTAGTGCATTAGAACTGCACAGTGGGATTCATTATGCTATATTTTTACATGCTCATAATGTGACCAGTCTCAATCGCCTATACCTTCCCTTTTCCTCCTGAGCCATGAAACAGCTTTAGTGAGAATTATTTCACCAATTCACTCAAAAATTCTGAGTACCTACAGCAGTTCTAGTTGCTGAGGAAACGGCACCCCAAGAGACAAAAATATCAGTTCTTAAGGAGTTTGGATTCTAGTGGTGGGTGTGCTCATAAACAAAAGAGCAAGTATATGGAACATTACTGTGTGGTGCAGAAACATAAGTAGGAAGAAGAGGATAGGGAGCCAGAAGGTAGGGATTTAATACTGGGGTTGCAAACTACAGACAGACAGCAGACAGCGGCTGGGACACCCAAGGTAGGGTGCTTCAGGCTACTCCACAGGTATTTGCTGAATAAACTCTGCGGGAAGTTCAATCAAACACTTAGGACTACTTTGCAGAGCTTTTCTCCACAAGCGGTTCCTAGGAAACCAGCTCCACCCTCTGAAGTATTTTTTAACATATGCAAATTCGAGTATAAAAGAGTTTGAAACGCAGCCATCACCAAAAGAAATTTCTCCCCCCAAGTTCCTAAGTACCCGTTTGGGCACCTCCCGCGCACTGCCTACCAGACACGAACCTTCTCCTCAAAGCAGCCACGCGTCACTAACCTACTCAGGCAACACGCGCCTTTTATAAAGCTGTGGTGACGTCGTAGCGCATGTGCGTGCATAAAGATGGCGCCCCGTCCTCTGCGCCTGTGCAGTGCGCTTTCCCGGAAGAGCTTGTCGGTGGGCTCCGTGAGCGAAGTCCTTACGGTGGTGCGTCGGTGCATGACTATCAGACCACCGCATAGATGTCTGCAGGGCCGGTGAGGAAGAGGGAAGAGCCGGGGTGATGAGGAAAGTTCTTGAGTATTTCAGAAAGAAGGGGGAGTTGGGGGGGGGGGGGTCAAAGGGCTGACTCGGAGCGAATCTTGGTTTAAAACGCGCGATTTGCCCTGTCTGAAGCGCCGTAGAGGTACGGAAAAGTTGCCGTGGACCGACTTTCCGGCCTTGCCTCAGTGCTGCATCAATCAACTCTAGTTTCTATGATGCTAGAGAAGCGGCGAGGAGGATTAGCCTTAGCAGGAAAATATCTGTAATTCGACCTTGGCCCGCTAGCGGGGCGACTGAATGCTGTCCTCGGTTCTGAGGAAAGACCGCCAGGCCTTAGGAGGGAAACCCCATGAAGGCAGGCCGGCTGCCAGCTTCCCTCCGCCGGGCTCAGCGCTCTACGCTCTACAGCCAAAGCTGTGTGTGAATGAAGAGTTCAGATTTTGCCTGGATGTTGGTCAGTCAGGCAGCTAATTCATGATCAGTGTTTAATTAAGGAAAAAATATCCTCATTCCAGGAAGGAATTTTCCTTTTTTCCTTTCTTTTACCCCGCCCCCCCGTCCATAGGTCAGGCACCTTCTGGTTTTATGCCCATCCAGATGTGTCTTCAGGCTTGGGCTCTTGAAAGCTTTGTGCTAGAGCTCTAACAGCTCTGGTCCGTGCTTTTTAACCAAGGTGAACCAAGTGTGTCTTGAAAATGAGAGCTCTTAGTGGCCAGGGTAAGGTGAAGGTACTAACTTGTGCTTTTCCTTACAATTACACATGAAAAAATACTTTCCTATTTGGAAGAGACGTGGTAGAACTGGGCAGTCTTCCAGTAAAGGAAAGACCATGAGCTTCCAGTTGGTTCTCATACTTGTTTGCCTTTCTGTCTATGTGTGTGTTTGTGTGTGTGTGTGTGTGCGCGTGCACATGCAATAAGGAATGGTATTCCTGCCTTGAATTTTACACTGGATTTTTTTTTTCTATCTGTTGATACAATAAAGTGTTCATTCGTCTTAGTACCAGCTGCTTGTTTTTAATTCTGATGAAGGTTAGAGTTTGAAAAAAGAAAAACGGGGAAATGTTAAGTATTTGAATTCACCTGAGTCATAGTGTCCTTAGATGGATCTGGCATATGAAAAACTAATCATCTTGAATAAAAATGTATTTAAGTGCAATTCTTTCATTTTATACATTACTATATCTTAAGTTTCCATTTCTCCTCTGAAAGAACCAATGGGTTAAGATACTAATCAAATACTGCATAGCTGAGGATGTGGTAGAAGTAACTTTAAATGTTTTTATTATTTTAGAAGAAAGCTTATGCCACAGCTTTGATTAAAGATGACTTCATTTTTCGCTCAAGAAGTTCGCCTTTCTAAAAGACATGAGGAAATGTAAGTTTTTTTAAAAAGTATAATGCAAACATAGAAGTTATAATGATTTCATTAGCGAAACACAGTGAAGATTAAAATTTTGAAAGTGTGTCATTTTAATTTTCTGACACCTAAGAGATTTGCACATGGGCTGGGGTTGTGGCCCAGCAATAGAGCACTCACCTAGCACGTGCAAGGCCCTGGGTTCGATCCTCAGCACCAAGTTGAAAAAAATAAATGAATAAAGGTATTGTGTCCAACTACAACTAAAATATAAATATAAAAAAAGATTTGGGCATAAGGAATTTTCATTGTTTCTTAAGAAAAACCAGGATTAAAAGGTATAATTCTTTTCTATCTTTTTTACCTTTTGTTACTAATATCTAGATAAATTCACTCTTCTTCTTCCCCTTAGCTCCACAATGACACTTAACCCAGTAAGTCCCCAATTTTCAACTCTGCAAATATGTCAGTGAAATTGGAAAAGGTGCATTAAAATTGATTCAAAATCACAGTCTAGAGCCTATATTTTTATTATTATATTAATTTATATCATTACATAATTATGTACTATATAACTATGTATAAATATAAACTTACTATACTTAAGTTTTTAATAGGTGTTCCACATCTGAGACGAGGGGACAAAATGGGTTCATGGGCTTCTCTAAGTCTCTTACCAGAGGGCCTTCATGGGTATGTGACCTACACAGTCACTGGCCCTGAACTTGGTTTAATACCCTGATGTCATAATCCTCAATCATTGTGCACCAGGTCCTACAAATTGTGCAGCCAGTCTTGCTCTTATATTTAATATTAGTCCTCTCCCTCCTCTGACTTTCATTTACTTAATTACCCAGGTCCTTCTCCTTGGCTTTCTAAAATAAATTTCTAACCCTGTCTCCCTACTCACTACCCAAAAAAATGATTGTTCAAAGTCCTTAGTTTTTAATTCTACCTTTAAGACACCTGTGTGAAATGGCGTTTCTTGAAAACCTCCACAACTATCTGAAAATGGCTATACTTTTATGTGTTTTTAATCATCTGACATATTTTCTTATCATTTAAGACTAAATGAGCACTTGAGCAGCAAGAAAATTTTAAGTATATTATATATAATGAAGTAGTTTGAGAATTTAATTACTTTTTACATCTTCTTTCAAGTACTGTTTTACCTTGTTGTCAGCATTCATACATACACACTGCCTCTCACTCATATATCAAACCATCATCTTTCTCTTGGAAAAAGAGGGAAAAAATATTTTTATTGCTTCTTCAAACATATGGAAGTTTAGCACAATTCTAAATGTGTAACATGAGATTCAGGGGTACTGAAGTGTTAAGCAGAAGGTTTCATATAGCAAGTTATATCAATGTATGTGTGTGGGGAGGTATATATAACTATGTGTACAAGGAGATAGATATGTATTACAGTTTGCATTTTCACCAAAAATTAAAACATATCTTCAACACTCTAAAATAATTTCAGAAGACCAGAGGCTAAAAAACAGAAGCATGTACTTACAAGCATATATAAAGAATGTTAATGAAAATAAAAAATAATTTCACCCAGATTGACTTAAGACTTATTGAACTACTTAAGTTACTCACTGTCCCATTAGTTGATGACATATCTGACTTTCAAAACAGGTTTGAGTTGAAATTAGATGCAATTGAGAAATGAGCTTTGTATACTGGGCAGGCAATAAAATGTTTGCTTTTTAATTTTTTTCACTCTTTCTACTCTTCACTTTTTCTAGAGTATCACAAAGATTAATATTACTTCAACAAATGCAGAATAAATTTGGAAATCAAAACACAGAAAAGGGATCACAACTGCAAGCAGCTGAGACAGCTTTTAAAAGGAATCTTAGTCTTTTAAAGGTAAGCTTCCATGACTTAAGTGCAGAGATGTTTCCCACCTTTCCAAAAACATTTTACGTGAATTTCATTATTTTCATTTATATGACTCTTTGTTGAGTAATAGGTAGAATTAATGGGGGAGTATCTTGTTTCAAACCCATGTTCATCAGACAGATAACATATGGGTTCTCATTTTTCAAGATGAAAAAAAAAATTCATGAAAAATGAATGTTTTCAAACATCCAGAAAAATCAATAACTACACAAGGAATATTAAAGTCTCCATTGTGCAAGAAGTAAGAAACAGAAGGTGTCCCTTTCCATTTTCCATCTTCTTTTATTTGAAAGAAGATCCTGAAAGACCTTAAAGTACCTGTAATGTGCTTAGATCCAACTCAAAACCATTAAGCATTATAAAAATAAGAACAATTTGATTTTGCCCTCTTGGAACCACAGTCAACACACAAAATTCATGTCTACTATAGCAGATTTCCCAGATCCTTTTGATGGTTATGGAGGAGGTGGTCAAAGTGTATGATTGCGCAGGGCCTCACCATTTGGCCAATGTGCCCATTTGGAGTAAAATCATATGTGTAACATTTTTGGCTGCTTGCTATACTTTGCTTCCAGAATTGTGGCTTCATCCATAATTAAAACCCTAAAGTTTGCTTCCATTCAAGCTTCCAAGAGATCCTATGACTAAAACATTTGGTAGTAAGACTATATTATTTAAGTTATAAAGCAGTGTTTTCAGTTTTTTATTGTTAAATATTTTCATCGATAGGCATGATACAGTTATCTTCTATCCTCACTAGAGGATAAAGGAAGAGGAAAATTCAGTTATCTTCTCAGCTTCTGGCAGTTTGATCCACAGTAATTTAAGTCACAGCCATAGTGCTACCAAAGCATTCTATATTGCCATATGTCTTACTTGCCCAATGGTGTTAGCAATATTTATTTTTAAATGGAAATATATAGGGTATTCTGGAATTTGCTGTGAAAAGTTAGAAAAACTAAATTAGAATGCTTGATTGCTACCTACCTGAAGCAAATGATGTGATATTTGGTTCTCAAGTGGTGTCCTTTTAATGAGCAAGTATTTGATGAATGCACAGAAGCTGAAAGTGGAGACAGTGAAATAACTGTAAATCATAGTTCTTGATATGAAGGTAATTAGTTGATCATCAAGGCTTAGTTGATGATAAAAGGTTATAAACTCCCTAATATCAGGAACTCTGAGACTTCATGTGATTAAACACTAAATGATATGAAATATGATAATAGGTACATAACGATGTTTGAGAGGAAGAATATTCTGAGAGGTCTGAGAGAGGAAGCAAGGCTTCATTTATATTTGAATAGGCAGAAAAAAAAGGTATTCCATTGGATTCTTAGCAAAAAGAGCCAAGAGCAGAAAAAATAAATGGCCTTATGAATGTTCATGGTACTACAAGGTAACTAGTGT
This sequence comes from Marmota marmota marmota, assembly GCF_001458135.2. Classification (NCBI taxonomy): domain Eukaryota; kingdom Metazoa; phylum Chordata; class Mammalia; order Rodentia; family Sciuridae; genus Marmota; species Marmota marmota. Next base: position 15,162,074 of record NW_025999941.1, read on the forward strand.
GCAGATTCACAGGAAACAATGTATGTTGTGGGACAAAAGAAGTTGAGATTTAATATGCAGAGATAATATTGTAGAGATAATAAAGTAGTGACAGTGTCTAAGCAAAAGAAAAATACAAACTAATATCAGAAACATATGAGTGGGTGTTTAAGAAAGATTCATTTACTATTTAGATGCAAGGTGATAACAAGAATAGAAAAACTGGAATTAAGAAGAAAAGCTAAGGGCTGGGGTTATGGCTCAGTGATAGAACACTTGCCTAGCACTTGTGAGGTACTGGGTTTGAACCTCAGCACCACATAAAAATAAACAAATAAAGGTATTGTGTTCATCTACAACTAAAAAAAATGTTTTTTTAAAGAAGCAAAGCTAAGAAATTGTCATGTATGGATGATCCCCTACTTACAATAGTTCAGCTTACACTTTTTTGTCTTTAGGATGTTGTGAATTTAATTGACACCCAGGCTAACAATATGCAGTAAGCTACTCTTGGGATGCTGGGCAGCAGCAGAGCTAGGCAGCTCCCAACCAGCCATGCAAGATCACAAGGGAAACAAGTGATTTTCTATAGTGTGCTGTGTGGCCAAGCTAGGATGCTCAGTAGGATGGGTGCTTTACATATATTTTCACACTGTAGTCTCAAATTATGATTTTTTTGACATAATCCCATTATAAGTCAAGGAGTGTTTGTAGATAAGAAAAATAATGAACCTGGTTTTATAGTTGTGAGAAACTTCAGTTTGGTATGGCATTTTCCCCCTGATTACCAAAGTAATATATTCTCATATTTAAAAAAAAAAAAAAACATTTAAAAGAAAAAGGTGAATCACTATATATCCATACCATCCTACCCATCTGGACTTAAGTACACTTTTGTATATTTCCTCTCAGTCTTTTAGTAACCACTGTTTGAGCACCTATTACATCAGACATAGTGCTTGTTGCTAAAAGTAGTCTTTTCCCTTTTCTTTTAATACATACTTTGAATAATTATATAGACAACTTTATCCTGCTTTCCCCCATTTTTTTTAATTTTGGAAATAATGTTCATGGCTCTACTATATAAGTCACTATAATAAATAGGAGTTAATTACAGAATTTTGAGATGGGAGAGAACTTTTTCAGGGGAGGGGAATCATTCCACCACTGAGCTACTTTAGCTCTCAGGAGAAACTTTAAATGACATAGATATTACATTAGAGTCTCATCTAAAAGATTTAAAACATTTTTAGCATTAAAACTTTTTCTAAAGACACAAAATAAATAAAAATGGACTTGATTTGGCCCAAAGCCCCATCCAAAGCCTTTCTTTGATGTGTGGCTCTTGCACTAAAAACCGAAAAACCCTAATCTGGGCCAATTCTTTCAAGATGAGGAAACCGTAGGGTAACTATTCCTAATGCCTCTTGTCAGACACAAGTTAAGTTACCTCTAGGATAGGTATTTCTAAAGTACTGCACACGCCTTAAAAAATGGTACCATTAAAATCTGTACTGTAACAAATAGGAACAAATAAGGATGGCTTCTATTATCATCCATCATTTGACCTCTTAGATCTTGTAACCAATATAATAAACATTAAAAGTTAATGGCCTTTAACTTTTGAAAAGGAAGATACAACAGCAGCATTTTATATTATATGGTTATATACTTTAAAAGGCTAAGTTTTGTGAATTGAATCAAATTAACAGATTAAAAGTACAAAAATTAATAGCAATTCTATGTATACAACCAGAAAAGAGATCAGATTCACATTAATAATAAAATTCTAAGATATTTGGATGTGCTCTTAACAAGGGTTATTCATGATACTATAAAACTACTTATTACACCACGAGATTTAGCAGAAAGCTTAAAAGGTGACATATGCCTTAATCCCAACTAGGGAGACTGTTGTTTTTCTAAAGTCACTTGTCACAAAGTTTTTTATAGATTTTTTTTTTAATTACAAAACTTTGCATTGAACTCAGTAAGTTTCTGAAAATTCATTTGGAAAAATAAATTGTCAAGAATATCAAAGAATAAGGAACATAATAATCCCGACTAATATCTGACCATATTAGTGAATATACGGCTGTGAATATAAATAAGGAAGAAACAATCAGGGTCCAGTCATAAATGTCATTAAACTGAAGTTAACTTGGAAAACACAGGCTAAGATATTTTCCTCTATTAGAATTAGTTAAGTGGAATTTATCTGCCTTTTAGAAATATAAGTATAATTAGTGTGAATTTCAGAAGAAACAGGATTTTGTTACCATAAATACTTGTATGATACAAACTGTAATTTCTCCCCAACACCTCCCCAGAAAAGTTAGTTTTACACAGAAAGGCAGTTCTGTGGAAAATAATGTCATCTCATGAGAAAGCCAGAAGCATACGCCAGAGGAAGAAAGAAGAGGAAAACACTCCTACAGATCAGAGATTCAATGAGTGCTTCCTCTGAAGAGTGATCTGGAAGTGTCCATAGGACAGCTGGCAGTTAAATGGGGCCTTTGACCAAACTGCCACCCAGGATGGCTAGTTACTTAAGTTTTCTACTAACCACCTTTTAAGACAAGAAACAGATGAAATGTATTATTCTAAAATAATGTTTTTAGTGAGGCATATACAAAATATTTCAAATGTTGGCTATAAAAATGTTTTCTGAGTCTTCAAAATTCCATGTATATTTTATTCTTAAGTATATCTTAACTCAGACTTGCCACTTCTCAAGTATTTGGTAGCCACAGGAGGCTAATGGCTAGTGTATCAACAGGGCAGATCAAGGGGCCTCGCAGACACAGGTTTGAAGTTTAGGGAACGAAAACTTCTACAATGGATGGATGTCTCTCCTTTTGTAATTTGGCAGTCATTGATGAGCACTGCCTTGCTGTGTTAGAGGTTGCAAAGAGTGATATTCAGATTTTTTTTATTCCTTCTCATTCAATTGCTGATTATTTATATGAAGGGAATCTTTCCCTCTTCGATTACTTGGTTACACTGATATCCAGTTCACATAGGAAAAGGTATGCAGAGTATCTGATCTTTCCCTATTTTTAATGGTGTGACTTTGTGCACACATGTGTGTATTTTGTTTTTGCAGTTCTGGGTTTTGAACCCAGGGTCTCACACATGCTAAGCTACACCCCCAGCCCTATATTTAGTTATTTTTATTTAAATTTTTTTGAAGTTGTAGATGGACAGAATGCCTTTATTTTATTTGTTTATTTTTATGTGGTGCTGAGAATCGAACCAAGAGCCTCACGCCAGCTAGGCAGGCACTCTGTCACTAAGCTACAGCCACAGTCCTATATTTAGTTTTAAAAATAATATTGTTTTTACAGCAGTCCTCCAGAGGTGATCACTGAGGTATTGTTTTGTTTTAAATTTAACTGGAATTTGAAAACCTAAAAAATTACAATTTTTTAAATTCTTATTTATGCTTAAATTATGGCACTTTTACAAAGTGGAAGCCTCTTCAAGTTAGCTCCTGAATGTCTTTGACATGATCTCGATAGTCTTTGATAAAATTATCTGAAAGAAAGTAATCTATCTAGGCTTACTGGGTATGTTTGCTGCCCACACCAGGAATTGGTCATTGCTTCAGGGAGTCTTGGCTCCTTTTGGCAGGAAATATATTTAGAGCCCTCAATTTGGGCACCAGGACTATTTATTGCAACTTCATTTGATCATTTTTTAAAGATAAAATACAAGAGCATCTATCAGTACTTCCAATTTAATTATAGGATTGCAAGTTTCTTAACTTAAAACCTTGCACCTATAGATTTTTTTTTCTCAAACCTAAAATTCCATTTCCCATAGAATTTTCCAATACCAACATAACTACATATAGTAGACCCTTCCTTACCTGTGGGACATATGTTCCAAGACCTCCAGAGGATGCCTAAAACTGCAGATGATGCCTAATCCTATATATGCTATTTATTTCTACACATAAAAACTTGTTATGAAGCTCAGCCTATAAATTAGGCACAGTAAGAAAGTAACAACAGCAAAGAATAACGGAACAATTATAGCAGTATATCGTAATAAAAACTGAATGTTTTCTTTCCCTCACTCTCAAAATCTTATACTATACTCACCCTTTTTATGATTATGTGAGCTGATACAATGCCAGTATGATGAGATGAAGTAAAGTGACTGACAGACATTGTGACATGGCAGCAGGCTACTACATGAGGATAACTTAAACATAAGCACTGTGATACTGTGGCAACTAAGCTGATAACCCAGATAACTGCTAAGTGACTAACAGGCAGATAGCATATACACTGTAGATACACTGGACAAAAGGGTGATTCATGTGCTAGGATGAATGGGATTTCACAAGGTTTCTTGCTACTCAAAATGACAGACAACTTAAAACTTGTGCCTTGCTTACTTCTAGAATTTTTTTTTTCTTTTTCTTTCTTTGTGTATATACCCATGTGGGCATGCTGTGCTGGGGATTGAATCTTGTGCATGAGAAGCACACACTTTTTAGAACATTTAAGCAGTTTCACAACAGGTGTGGGTAGAAGTGAAATGATATATACTCTTGGCATAAGTCAGAGGACTTTGTAAGTACTTATTGAGTAAGGAATTCCCACCAGCACTCATTCAAGTGGGAAAAAGATGAGCCTCCTTTCATTCGGTTGAGAAGTAAGGGTTAGGATGCCAGGTTGGCCAGTCATCTACAGAGATACCTGGAACTAGATGAGACATAATCTTAAAAGGATATGGGGTAAAAATATGAAGACAGATATCACAGTTCTTAAGAAACCCACACTTAGAAGCAAGGAAAGAAAAAGAAGCCAGCTAAAGAGAAAGAGGAGGTAAGAGAGAGGGGTCAGGGAAAGGGAGGTGAACAAAAAACATCTATGTAAAATATCACTAAATATAAGAAAGAGGCTTTTCTGAGATGTGGTAATCTTGGGGTAGACATGAAAGTCTGTCTCACCATAGTCCTGCTTTCCCAGCCCACGTGCGTCTGCCCATATCTGCTCTTTTGTTTGCAAATCTGCTCTTCTAAAGAGATAATCAGCATCTTAATTTTCTGGTCTTCAAGAAAAACATTTATAATACTGTCTACAGTGCTAGTAACACCTAGATCTACAACTAACAATAGCTTTATAAACTGTTCTTAGAATATTGGCACAATTGAAGGTGTGATTATTCTCTTTGTGTTTTGGTGACTGGATTTCTAAAAGTAAGAAATAATTTTCCAGGACCTTGTAAAATCTGAGCATAATCACAGAAGAGTTAGGCTTCCATGTCTGTTGTGTTGGCATCAAACACTCTTCAGTGTGCATCTTAGATGTAAACCTCTGAGATGGGTTAGTCATGCTAATAGATCAATTTTTTAAACCCCAAATTGATGTTGTTTTGGTTTTCCCCCCCCCCCTTCAAATCACCTTCCTCTAGACAGCAGGTGCACTAATGGTTGTGCAACTTTGGGGAGTCCCTTTAGGGAATTTCCTGTTTTTCCCTTTTACATTTCACACCCATTCCTTGCTCCCGCCGCTACCATCTGCTATCTTTTTTCTCCCGTTCAGCTTTGGCTTCTTCACACCCCACTCCCACGCCCTTTTCCATCTCTCTCCGTCTGTCCAACAGCCCTCTACTTAGATTGCTCCAATGCGTGCAGGGGATCAAGAGAACTTCCTCTTTTCTATCAATTCACTAAGCTCCAAGGAGAAACAAAATTTGCATGGCCTTGAAGCCAGGCCTCTGTGACCTTGATAAACTAGTAAGTGGACACCAGACAAAAATAGGTGCCAATGTGGGGAGTGTTTTTAAACGAAGTTCAAAGGTCTCAGCAACAACTTGCAAAATCCTACAATAACTGGGCAAATGTTTCATGCATGTATGAAGCTAAAAAAAAAAATTGTACCAGGTTATAAGTTTAGTTATCCTGGTGTTTTGACAACTGTGAGAGAAAATACACGTTTCTACAAGTTAAGCTATGAATTAAAGCACAGTGTAACTACAAATTAAAGCACAGTGTTTGAATGCCATCAGCTGAATAATACACTACCTAGCAATAACATTTATCATTGAAATTAACATCGAAATCTAGTCCTCAAAATCTGGATAGCTTAGTAAGAAGGTCTTGGCAAAAAGTACTAAGGCACCTCACTGAACTTCTTTTAAATATGTGAAATGTTTGCATCAATATAAAAAATTTAAAGATGAAATGCTGAACCAACAAAATGTGTGCCACTAATTAATGTACCATTTGCATCATCAGGGGAGACTGGAACTCATCATTTTTAAAGTTAGCACAGTGTGGACTTGAGTATCTGTTTTTGTACCTGGATTCTTGATTATTTCATTCGTCTGGTTGTTTTTAGGTCATCTTAAAACTAAGTTAATGCTCTGAGCATTTTTAAAGGAAGTTCTTTTTGCAAAAATTACTGGCATTTACCAGCTATTCAAAGTGAAAAGGCAAAATGTAAAAATACCACCCCCCTCTTCTATTTTAAAATCAGAAACCCTGCACTCTTTAGTAGAAGCTGGTTAATTGAGCTATAGTCAGTTCTCCTACCTCAATGTCCCTCCATCAGTTAAAACTGTGGGTCTAGAGAGGAGCTGAGGTGAGAGATTTAGGGTGTAGATACTGGTAGGATAGGTGTCATTTGTATTACATAAATACACTTTGATGATAAAATGTTCTCTCTATATACAGGATATAGAAGCAGCAGAAAAATCTCTGCAGACCAGGATTCACCCAGATCCACGGCCTGAAGTGGTTTCTCTTGAGGTGAGACTCTTAAGGGAACAAAAGTAACCGAGACCTCACCCTATCAGTAGGGTACTGTAAAGTAAACAGTGGTTACATGTGTGTATTACCCAGATTTATTTATTCATCAAAATAAGCAAGACGTGTTCAATTGATCTTTTTATATCCACAATACCATGTTTTATAGGTAGTAATTAGAAAGGATTTTGATGAAAATAACTTTTTTTTTTAATCTAATGGAATTTTTTTTTAAAGGTCTTTACCCCTCTTCCCTTAGAAACAACAGTCCTGTTAAATCACAGAAAACATGATGTAAACCTTAAGGCAGCAGCATGCCTAACCAGAGTGCTTTTCCTGTTAGAAGTAGCAGTTCTGTCCCTTCACCAAAATTCAACCAAAGCTATTTAAGTACACATTATCATACATGACAGTGTGGCTTTTGTCTGTTTGATTTAGCTCAGTTCAAGAGCAGGGTGAGAAGATGTTTGCAAAAATGAACCATATTTGGTATATGAATGTGTTTGTGATGAATGGGAATTTACTTCATGTAGAATAGGTTCTATTATGTATTTTTAATAACCCTTTTCAAATGGCAATTTTGCTTTCTGCCCAACGGGGGATATGAATGGACTCAAAATTAAAGGATGAGAATTTTGCCCTCAATTTTGTATGTCATCTAGGGTAATAAGAAAAGGCAGTGATCGAAGAGAGAAAAAGCTGTGGTACAATGTCATGCTCCAAGCGTCTCTTTCTTTGTTGAATTCTCCAATACCTTACCCTGGCAAGCACAGGGCCCACACAATAGGGGTTAATCCAGCCGTGAATGGCAGAGAAACTCCCAAGCACAGGCCTTGGATGGTATTTTTCTTGGCTAGTCTTGCACAGCAGGATGACCCTTTATTTTAAAAACGTCAGGCTGCTTCTGAGACCACAGGCATAGATTGTATAGACATGGAGAATCCCTCAGCATTTTTAATTGTCAAAGCCACTGTACGTTTTTAGTGATCAGTGTAAATAATTATGTGTTCCTAGTGCTATCCAACTCATTGGATGCACTGCCCCAAATGGGACTGGTAGTGTTGATCTCATAGAAAATGGTCTCCTATGATGCAGGAATTTTCACAGTAGCTCTCTTTAGTCTCCTTAGGACAGTTACCTAAGAAACCATCACAGCTCCGAGTCACAGCAATGTTACATGAACTTCTAAAGCCAGACGCCACTAGAGTCAACCAATAAAAATATAGCATCTCAAATTTCCAGCTATGTGTACTAAAAAATGGTTAAGCTGTATTGATAGTATTTGGTCATACCAAAAAAATTTAAGACAAATTTCAATTTGAAATGTCACGGATTTGTAAAAGGTAGAATGGATACATATCTCCCATATACCTAAGGGGCCAATCCATCTGACTCCTAGACTGTAACATACTAGTTAGAGTTCCATTCCCGATCTCATCCCAGGTCAAATCATTTTATGTAATTCTGAAGAAAGTATTCACGTTTGACCACTTCACTGTAATCATTTTGGTATCATTTTGGTATCATTTAGTATAAGAAAGATCTGGAACATTAAGCTAACATATTTAATGATTTATAGCCATAAATGACACAACTGGCAATAATCACAAGGTTGGCCACAAGAGGGCGTGTAAAATCACAATAAAATTCTAAAACCTGTAATTCTGCCAGGCTCTGGTTTTACTGAGAAATTTGAAAATTAACACTAGTAAGTAGCCAGATTTTTTTTTCTAAAATTAACATAAAATATTCTGTAGAGGAAATTCATTCTATGTATATGTGTGTGTGTGTGTGTGTGTGTGTGTACACGCACACACACACTTAAGTGAATAAACATTTAGACTATTATGAAGAGCCAAGTTCAATTGCTTGATATGCTTTTTTACTTTTGGATTTTTTTTTCAGACTCGTTACTGGGCATCGGTAGAAGAATATATTCCCAAATGGGAACAGTTTCTTTTAGGAAGAGCACCATATCCTATTGGTGTTGAAAATCAAAATAAAGCAGAAAACACCCTTCAAAATGAGACACAGCAATAACTTTTTTGCATCCTGTTTTTTTAATTATTTAATAAAGCTAAATAAAGAACAATAATTGCAAGAACTTTGGGAATTGAACATGGTTCATATTGTTCAATTAACTCCTAAATGACAATGAATTCAGAAGAATTTACTGAGAAGTCTCTAGTTATCATCTATTACTATCCCAAGGTCATGAATTTGCTTTCTACCAAACCCCTGAAAGTGTTAAAAACTAATATTAAAGGTGAACTATTTATTAAACAAGTTACTAAATCTGCATTGTGTGTGCTATTTTAAATATTTACATCACTCTCATCTAAATAGGTTGGTTCTAAGTTTTCTAGAATCTTTACTTTTTATTACTTTATTATGGGGACAAAAGTAGAAGATTAAGTAGTTGCCTAATTTTTTTTTTAATGTATAAACAGGGACATTTAGCTACTTTTGTATCATACTTATCAGTAGATAGATTTACAGAATTTCATGCTTCACAGGTAACCACATCTTCCAAAATTCTGGAGATGGAAAGAAATGAATTGTAAAATAGTGGATAAGTAGCCAGTTTCAGGAAGGCTCATCCTTGGTTTTGAAAAAGGAGATCCATCAGAGCTGGAAATGGTTTTGGGATTTTAACTTGGTTATTTAAGGATTGCCAACCCTGTGACTACAAATAATCCCTCCCTAATATTTTCATTTTTAAACTGTCCTTCTGTCTCCCTTCTATTTTCAATTATTTCTGAAAAGATTGTTAGTCAAGACAGGGGCAGTGATTCACCTCTATAATCTCAGCTACTCAGGAAACTGATGCAGGAAGATTACAAGTTCAAGGCCAGCCTGGGCAACTTAGCAAGACCCTGTCTCAATATATAAAATAGAAAGTGCTGGGGATCTTGTGCAGTGGTAGAGAACCCCACTGGTTCACTCCCCAGGACAGTAAAGGAAAAAAAAAAATAAGTGTCAGAAAGCTTTAGGTCACAACCCAATGCAGCTTTGAGATAAAGTACTCGAGCACTAGAAAGAAAATGGTAGTTTTCTAACTATAGAGGCAGCCTCTGCTAGTAAAAGGTCTATGCTACATTACAATTAACTTAAATTGTAAAGTATTTTTTTTTTAAAAAAAAAGGACAATAGGACAAACTTAAAAAAAACTATTGAAATGTCCATCCTTCTACTAAGTTCCTTTAAACTACCATCTTGGAAATATCCTGTTGAGTGGGTGTTGGTGTGGGTAACAATAACGTTGTTTTCATAATATGTGCTGGCAGATTAGCACACTTCTCTACAGTGTTAACAGTTGTAATTAAGGAATAAACAGCACAGAGTGTCAGTCCGATAACAATTTCATCTATGGTGTCACAATACAAAATGTCACGAAATATTAGAACTGTTATATAACTATAAAAAGTATCAGGTTAAAAGCCAAAAGCCTTTAAAAAAAAAAAAAAAGAAACAGAAAGGAAGAAATAAGAAAACTGGTATAGCGGCCAGAACAATTTTATACCTTCTCGAGAATGTTCTGTCATGAAAATAAATTGATAAATTTTTTTGCTGTTACATTACAGTTTGGTTTCTAGCCATCCAGTTGATTTAGCAGGAGAATGCAGGTTTTTTTAGCAGCTTTGAATTGGTAAACAGATTTAGATGTAGTAGGAAGGAGCATGAGGAAGTTGTGTTTTTTTTTTCGTTTTTTTTTTTTTTTAACATCCAATCTTCCCCAGCATATGCACATAAGAAGGTGAATGAAATGGAGCAATGTGAAACTTATTTCTCTTTAGTCAAGTGAAAAAAAAAAAGACTAAACATTTGTTAGCTGGTAAAATATTGTGTCAAGCAAGTAGGCACATTCCAAAATTAAACAGTGGTTGATACGTTAACGTCCTCAAATATTTGAGCGTACACTTCCTTTGAGATCTGTAAATTAAATCACCAGTAGATTAGATTAAAATACAAAATGAATGGCAATGTAACCATCTCAGAAAAGGTTCAGTTTTTTTTCTCTCCTAAACTGATTAACTTGCTGGGTTTTTTTTGTTTGTTTTGTCATTGTATCTAAGTCTAATATACCCTGAATTGCAATTTAGGGCAGAAAGGAAGGTATTTTCAGGTTTCAGCTTTACAATTCCCCCCCCCCATTTTAACTAATAACTCAAAAACTCCCAGAGATGACTTTATTCTTGGCCCTTGCAGAGCTCCCCCACCCCACCCGCCTTGTAGATGGTAACAGATTGCACCACATGGTGTCTGTATAAAAAAAAAAAAAAAAAATTCCCATAGGGACCTGGATATCCCATTAAAGGGCTTTGTACTCTTAATGGCAAATTAGCTTTACATAGGAATTTCCAAACATTGTTTTCCAGGGAAGAAGGGCGGAATACCATATATAAAAATATATTTTTTCTACAATTGGTAGGAATATCAAGAAAAAAGAAATTTCATCTACTTATCCCTTCCCCCATGGAATCAATGTACTTATCATACTCTACTCAACCCACCATTCTCCATGAAAACTATGAATCTGTATTCCCCCCCCCCCT
>NW_025999941.1:15173394-15209723 GCF_001458135.2 Marmota marmota marmota
CCCCCCCCCTTTTTTTTTTAAATGGGAGTTTTCAAAATGCAAGCCATTCGAAGAAATTTTTTAAAGCCTTTCTTGGATTGTTGCAAATGCATAAATATTCAAAGCTCAGTTTCTGCTGAGACACTTCTGGTCTATGAAATTATTAAACTAGAAAATGCTAAAGATCAGAAGGAGCTGCAGTTTTCTTCCAAACTTTAAAAACGTAAATTTTAAGTATTGAGGAAAAATGCCTAACATTGTGGAAAACAAACATCTGGTTGTCTATGTGAGGGGACAGTGTCCGTGGAACTGAAGTCAAATGGACAGTTTTTTCTCTGCTTAGTTTCAGGTGTTTTAGCTGATCAGCATAAGACAGATGAGGATAAAGATCTATTTTAGACTATCTTTCCTTCTTTTCCACAAAAAATAATAAAGTGGATGTGTGGGCATATTTTTAATAAAAAACTTATTTAGAGGTTATGTTATCATTTTTCACAGAATACAAGAACTGTGTGTGTAAAACCAGGGTTTGCAATCACCAATTTCAGAGGAAGCTACCAGGTTTTCTATCCATTTAAGTTCTAGTGCATAAAAATTTAGTGCACCAGCCATGAATTTCGCTTACATACAAAATACATTCTTCCATTTTCCTTTATTGCTGTATTCATTTGTCTTTTTACTCTAATTTATAGCCTTTTCCTTTTTGAAAAAAAAAAATGTTTTTAATTTAAAATAAAGTTGTCGATTCCCCCCCCCATGGAATTCTGCCCCTTTCAAGAATTGGCCAAATATGCTACATGTCCTAACACACTCTTCAATTAGTCATCTGGTTTTTACCGCTTCCACTTTAATTAGGAAACCAAGATCTTTTTTCCCCCCCTTTTTAAGAGTTTCAGATCCAAATCTACCCTTCTGAGAAGGTAGTAGCCAGGTAATGAGTGCAGAGGAAAACTGTGGACTAGGGGGAGGCAACTCAAAAGAGGAGACAGATTACTGTGAGAAAACGTCATCCTGGAACCAGGGGCTCTGCCCCACCCCCACGTGTGTTTTTGTTTGTTTCTGTTATAATTTAGAAGTTAATTTGTCTACGTAGGAAATTTAATTCCCCCATTGCTAATAAAAGCTCGTTTAGAGTTTTCTAAGGCCAACATGGGACATGTCAAGCTTTGGCAATTAAGAAGAGGATTGATTTGTGGATTTGACATCTGGCATTGTGATCGCCCTTTCTAACTGGAACCAAGATTACATCCTTGCTAAAATCCAAGAAAAGGAAAGGCAACTCCAACAAAGCCAGAGGCTCAGAATGCTTCCGGACCTTATCTTGCCTGGCAGAGTCAGGTTTCCTTGCTCCCTCCTAAGTTTATAGCAATGTTTGAAAGTCTTTGCAATTTTAAAAACCCAAATTCTCAGACAAAGACTGAGATCTGTGAAAGTGGCATCTAGACTCACCACAGGGGGAAAAAGAAAAATCAATATCTAGTTGCAGTAAGAGGAAACCATGAGATGCACTTGTGTTGAGAAGTGATGATTTAGTGCGTTTCTTTTTATGATAATTGGTCTTTTGACCTCCACTGTTCAGGTTGAAATGTTTTTCATTTGAGTCTAGGGTATCAATGTAGAAGTTTCTGAATATTTTACACAGTACTATTTTAGGGACAGTACAGTCAAATTAAAGGAAGATTACAGATTTTATAGTATACGTCTCTATCTTCTCTCCCAATACCACTTATTGTTCATACTTTTAGACATTTAGAAAGTAACATATAATTTTGGGGGGTACTAGAATGCTCTACCTCAGGAAATGAAATACTGAAATATGCCAAAGGAACTCAAATCTAGCGCCCTTAAAATCATAGCCAGTCAACACAAAGGTGGGTAAAATTTGAGTTCCAGTCATTCATTCATTCAACAGACCCTACTGACTGTTTACTGTGTCAGACACGGTTCTAAATGCCAAGGATACAGAAGCAAACAAAACCAAACCCCCATCCTCACAGAATTAACATTCCAACAGAGGCAACAGAGAGAGGGGTTGAAGGTATAGATAAACACATAAAAAAGAGTATGTGGTGTATTAGATGGTGAGGAAGGGGTAATACAGTATGAATATCTAACACAGCCTCTCAATGCAAGAGAACAAAGCAGACTTCATCATTTCTCACATATAATGACAGTAACAAAGTTCTTTTTCCTATTCAAAGATCTTGAGTTGGGGTTTTCCAATGTAGCAACACTTTTGTGGCTACTAGTTTGGAAGTTGCATGATGAACAGGTTTATGAAAAAAGAATGAAAAGCAAAAATCCTCACTACTTTAACAGGTATTTGTAGGCAATGCTTATAGCAGCGTTATTCACAATAGCCAAAAGGCAATTCAAATGTCCATCAATGGGTGAAAGTCTAAAAAGCTGGCTATCTGGTAGAATGTCACTCAGCTGTAGAAAGGATTCTGCCAGACCTGGTGGCAGAAGCATCATGAGTTCAAAGTCAGCCTCAGCAACTTTCCAAGGCCCTAAGCAACTCTTCAAGACCCTGTCTCTAAATAAAATTGATATATATATATAAAGGGGGTGGGGAGCTGGGGATGTGGCTCAGTGGGTAAGTGCTCCTGGGTTCGATCCCAGTATCAACAATAAATAAATAAATAAATAAAGCAAGGAAATTCTGATACAAGTTATAACCTGAATGAACCCTGAAGACATTATGCTATGGACATAAACCAGACACAGACAAATATTGTTTAATTCCACTTTCACTTGAGGTTCCTAGAATAATCAAATTCATAGAGGCAGAAAATAAAATGGTGGTTGCTAGGGGCTGGGGGAAAGAAACACAGGGCGTTAGATAGCATTTAATGAACACAGATTTTTTTTTTCAATTCGAGAACATGAAAAAATTCTTGGAGATGCACAGAGGATGGGTACACACAATGTGAACATGCTTAGTGTCACTGAACCATATGTTCAAAGATGGGTAAAATGGCAAATTTTGTGTTATGTGTTTAGTTGACTGTAATAAAAATGTCCCTTACTAAACATGACCTGAATACACCCACAGTATAAGCTATTTTGTTTAAATCTTGTTGTTGTTGTTTTTTTCCCTGACAACCCAGTACATACAAGCAAGGTTGATTCCTTATAGAAATAAGCACAGCCATGCAACGCACAACTAAGTTCCAATCGGTGACAAATTGCATAATGATGGTGGTCCTATAAAATTATAATGAAGCTGAATAATTCCCATCACCTAGTGATGTTGTCACACAAGGCATTACTCAGGTTTGTGGGGATGGTGGTGTAAACAAACCTACCTTGCCGTCAGACATACAATAGTAGAGCCCATACAATTTTGCACAGTACTTAATAATGATAATAAACAACTATGTTACTGGCTTATGTATTTACTAAACTATATATTTTTTTTTACATCTATGAAACCCCTTATAAAGTTCTAGTCCCAGGTCTACCACTGTTACTCAGTTTCCTTACTGAGTTGAATGTACTCTTTCTTCTTAGGAAGAGTTTACTGTAAAACAGCATGCCATGTATCACCAGCAGCAGCCAATAGGACTCCTGTTTACCGTGTCTCTCTCTTGTGTGTGTGTGTGTGTGTTTGTATGTGTGTGTGTGTGTGTGTGTATATATATATATATATTTTTTTTTTTAAGTTGTCAATGGACCTTTATTTTATTTATTTATAGGAAGTGCTGAGAATCGGATCTAGTGCCTCACACATGCTAGGCAAGCCCTCTGCCACTGAGCCACAACCCCAGCCCCTACCATATCTCTTGACTGTGTTCATTATCTTCTCTTGGGCTTGAGTTGGGGTTTTCATTAAGGCTGTAGGAGCAACAGTCTATAATCTATATTATATTATTATACATGTATTATATATGATACATAATATTATTACAAATAATATATATTATAGACTATTATACATATACATTTATACACACACACAAACATATACATACATATAGGGAGAGAACACATACGCACCCCATAAGCCTAGGTGTGCAGTGGGCTGTACCATCTAGGTTTGTGTAAGTACACTCTGAAATTTGCACAATGACAAAATTGACTAATGACAGCTTTCTCAGCAGCAAGTCCCATCATTAAGCAATGGGTGACTAATTAATGTATTATATGCCATGTTTTCAAATTCATTTGAATGTCTGCCACTTGAAAGGCTGATGTTCTGGGTAACTTTTTCTTTTTTTTTTTTTTTTAATCTATGAAACCCCTTATAAGGTTCTAGTCCCAGGTCTACCACTGTCACTCAGTTTCCTTACTGCGTTGAATTAGACCCTCATCATCCAGCAGGACTTTTTGTGAACAGCGGAAATGGTCTACATCTGCACTGCCCAATATGGCAGCCACCACCATATGTGGCTATTGAGCACTTGAAATGGGGCCAGTACAACTGAGAAAATCGAATTTCAATTATTTTAAGTATGGTTGGGACAACTTGGGTATGTGGGTCTACTTTTTTCAACTGTAAATTTTATGAAATCTATATCGATAAAAGTATTTCCAGTGAAAATTTAGCCTCTTAAAGGAGATATGCTGCTATAAGTGTAAAATACATATTGGGTTTCTAAGACAGTATAAACACAATAATGTAGCTGGTTAATAATTTTTGTTTCAATTACACATTGAAATATTTTTCGTGGATTAAGTAATATAAAATACATTAAAATTAATTTCACCTGTTTCCTTTTTTTTAATAAAGTAGCTACTAGAAAATTCAATACTACTACTGTGACTCACCTTATATTTTACTGAACATCATTAAAACTAGACAATGCCTAATAGCCTTTGCAATTCTGAGTCAGTAACTTTATAAGCATTCATTAAATCCACTTTAATATTTAACTGAGTACTATAGTTGATGAATCTGGGGGGAAACTTAGTTAAATATTTAACAGATTTTCAAACTCCGCTTTCAACAGAATGCAAAAGAAAACAAAATATAAGTGAAAAGTTTGTAGGTTAAGGATTGCTTTGTCCTCAGAGTTGTATTCTGAGGCGTGCTCATTTTTAGAATCCCAAATCCAAGCACAATGCCTAGAGGGTATTAGATGTTCAATAAATGGTTTTTTGGAGGGATGGTAAAACCAGGCTATGCATTTTGACCAGACTCTTAAAGTACATTTGATGAGAACACTTATCAAAAGTGAGACAGTGTGAGGCGGCAAGCCAGATAAAATAATTTGGCACTCGTTTTCTTATGACGCAAGATAAAAAAGAAGCTGGATACCAAAATCAAAGGTTTATTTTTTTCCTTGGAGGACCTCAATAATCCTTGAAAAGCATGTTACTACTTGGTGATTGCAAAGCATCTTTCTTTCCCAGGAAACATACATTGTAGATAAATACCACACATCATCAAATTACAGATGGTGAAATGGAAACAATGTGACATTAAGTCACCATTGGGATCACACCAGGGATCCCTTCTTATACCTGGGCACTCAGCATTCTTAGCTTCCTGTCTCCCCTGTTCCCACTACCACACCCACAGGTTCTCTAACAGAACCGCAGAAAAGCAATTACCAGTTAAAATTAGGTTGAAAGGAAACATTGCTCTCACAAATTATATATTTTAACTTCTTAAACTTAACAGGCTGAGAGACCAAAATGGAATTAACATCATCCCTAACTAGTGGAAAGCTCTGAGCAAAGATCTTTATATTAACCTTCTATCACATTAAATTAAAAAACAAAACAATAACAACAACAAAAAGATATACCAGGGATTCTAAGTTCCCTGGCCTGCTGCTATTAACAACGTGAGCATCACAATAAATGGTGCCATTTTTTGCATCAAAGGGATGATTCCTTGCTTGTCTGATCGCTCCTACTTTATTTACTCTCCTACTTGTTTGTCAGATTCAGAAGCTGTTATGGTGTGGATGTGAGGTGTCCCCCCAAAGTTCACGTGTGAGACATGCAAGAAGGTTCAGAGGAGAAATGACTGGGTTGTGAGAGCCTTAATCCAACCAGTGAGTGAACCCCTGGTGGATTAACTGGGTGGTGGCTGGAGGCAGGTGGGTGTGCTGGAGGAGGTGGCATTGGGGGGCGTGGCTTTGGGGTCTCTATTTGTCTCTGGAGAGTGGAGTCTCTCTCTGCTTCCTGATCACCATGTGAGCTGCTTCCCTCCACCACACTCTTCCTCCATGATGTCCTGCCTCCCCTCGAGCCCTGAGGAATGGAGCCTGCTGTCTATGGACCCAGATCTCTGAAACCTCGAGCCCCCAAATAAACTTTTCCTCCTCTTCAATTGTTCTGGTCAGGTCCTTTGGTCCCAGCAGCAAAAAACGTAAGACAGGGGGCTGGGTTTGTGGCTCAGTGTTAGAGCACTTACCTAGTGCATGCGAGTCCCTGGGTTCGATCCTCATAAAAATAGATAAATAAAAACAAAGGTATTGTATGCAACTCCAACTAAAAAAAAAAAAAAAAATGGCAAGGCAGAAGCGTAGCAAACAGAACAAAGCTACTTTTTACCACATCTTCCCTTTTCAGGGCCAATTCCACAGTGCCTGTTACCTAAACCCAGGATAGACTAGGGATTGTGCATCAGGATAAACAGTCTGCCTGCCTCAGGGCTCTTGGCTGATGGGGGGGTGGGGGAGGAGTCAGCAGTCTATCCAGGTAAAGTAGAATGTTCTAGAAAGCCCAAGGTACAGCTTCTAACCCAATCTGGAAAATGGGGGTGAATGGGGTGGGGAGATAAGGAAGCTGGGAATGAAGAGAAACCTGGGCTGCATTTTAAGAGATGAGTAGAAGTCAGCCAGGAGCCTTCAGCTTCAACATGGCAGAGAAGCATCACTGACATCTCCCTGCCTGCACCCAAGCCTTATAAATGAGTGACTCTACCTCCTGACCTCTGATTTTCTCGACTGAGACTGTTCAAGTGGAGGTCATCGATACCTACTATTGCACTAAGACCAATGTCTGTCCTATGTACTGATTTTTTTCCCTCAGTGATTTAATGACTCCTTCATTTTCTATTTTTAACAGTCAAATGCATTTTGACAAGTACACAAATGGAGCAGAACTTCTCATTCCTCTGGAGGTACATGGTTCAGAGTCATTCTAGTAGTGTAATCGTACATGTATAGAGGATAATAATGTCTGTCTTTTCTACCACCCTTCCCACCACCACAACCCCATCCCTCCCCTGACTCCCCTCTACACAAACCAAAGATCCTTTCTTCATTCTTCCCTACCCACCTTCTCCACTATGGACCAGCATCTGCTTATCAGACAAAACATTCGGCCTTTTATTTGGGGGGATTGGCTTATTTCGCTTAGCATGATATTCTCTAGTTCCATCCATTTGCCTGCAAATGCCATAATTTCATTCTTCTTTAAGGCTGAGCAATAAATGGGCTAAGGAACTAAACAGACACTTTATAGAAGAAGAAATACAAGTGATCAACAAACATATGAAGAAATGTTCATCAGCTCTAGCAATCAGAGAAATGAAATCAAAACTACTCTAAGATTTCGTCTCACTCCAGTCAGAATGGCAATTATCAAGAATACAAATAACAAGTGTTTGTGAGGATTTGGGGGAAAAGGTCCTCATACATTGCTGGTGGGACTGCAAATCAATGCAACCACTCTGGAAAGCAGTATGAAGATACCTCAGAAAACTTGGAATGAATCCACCACTTGACCCAGTTTTATACCCAAAGGACTTAAAATCACCACACTACAGTGACGCAGCCACATCAATGTTTATAGCAGCTCAATTCATAACAGCTAATTTATGGAACCAACCTAGATGCCCTTCAACAGATGAATGGATAAAGAAAATGTGGTACAAATGACTCCCTGGTTCTTGAAGTGCTTTCTCCGTACTTACCAGCTTCTATTCCTTCTCTCTGAATATTTTCTCCCAAATAATCAAGTACCTCACAGCTCAGTGTTTGACCCTCTTCTCTTTTCTAGCTATTCCTTCTGTGGTATCATCCAGATTTTCCCCTCGAGTTGAATGTCCGCTCTGCACTTAGATATCTAATAACATGTCAGCTTTAACATGTCCAAAATAGACCCTTAGTCAGCCCTCCAACCCATTCTTCCCACAGTCTTCTCCATCTTTGAAAAATGCCGTCACTACCCCTCCAAGAACTGAGGTCAAAATCTTGAAACTAACCTCAAATCTTGTTTCCCTTCACCACCCAGCAAATAATCCATTAGCAAGTAGTCACATTAGCTCCACTTTCAAAAAAATGTCCCATATCTGTCCCTCACCAGCCCCATCACCATGATCCTGATACTGTAATAACCACTTGACTGTTGTCTATGTTTCCATGCTTTAAAACACAAAGCAATTAGAGTCATCTAAATGATACTCTCTTGCCCCAAAACCCCAAGTCTCCCCATGACCCTTGAAAGAAAATATACACTCTTCATCACTGTCTGGGAAGTTGCATGGGGTCTAGATTCTGGCTACTTTTGCAATATTCTTTCCTACCACTCTTCCCCTTGACCTCCTAGTTCCAGCCACATGAACTATCTTTTGCTCCCGTCTGACTCTATGCTCTATGCCTGCAAACCTTTCCAAAAATAAGATTCCTCTTCTTCAGGCCCTAGAACTCTACCATCTTACTGGCCTTACGTTCCTACAGCGTGACATGGTATCTCTGTACCCATTTGTTAATCTCCTCTCTACTTCTCCCTCTGAAACATCCACGATGGCATAGATCTGTCTTCTCACCACCCTTCTCATCAGCCTCTATCAATATGTGGCATTTGGAAGGTGCTCAATAAATGTACTTACAATAAATTAGAAAAGAAGCAAGTACTATATAACCCTGTTTAAAACAAGAAGAGCTAGGCATGGTGAAGCACGCCTGTAATCCCAGCAGTTTGGGAGGCTGAGGCAGGAGGATAGTAAATTCAAAGCCAGCCTCAGCAACTTAGTGAGACCCTAAGCAACTCAGTGAGATCCTGTCTCTTAATAAAATATAAGAAAAGGGCTGAGGAAGTGGCTCAGTGGTTGAGCATCCCAGGTTCAATCCCCAGTACTAAAATAAAAGGTTACAGAAACTTGGTTTGTAATATTTAAAAAATAAGAAACAACTTGGATTCCCTCCAGAGAGAAATGGATACAAAATCTCATTGTCTAGTCATACATAGAATATTTAAAAGCCATGAAGTACATCTACATGTGATAATACAAACACCTCTTCAAAATACTTTTAAGTGAAAAAGACGATTTGCACATTATATGTATATATATTTTATTTATTTATATTTATATTTATATATACACACACACTAAAATACATGCTTAAAATGTATAAGATATTTAAGATTGGAATTAAAATTTATGAAAGAAAATGCACACAGTAAAGTTCATTTGCACAGTATGACCATTATATCTTACAAGGTCATGCATATTTATAAGTTGAAGGGCACAGAAGCAGGTGGATCGTCACAGAAGACCTCATCTTTATAACTCTTAAGTATTTCACAGGTAATACACAAAAATCTGTGAATTTGTATTTTCTGTAAAGTATAAGGAAGCAAGGTTCAGTAGTGTACACTTGTAATCCCAGCAGCTCTGGAGGCTGAGGCAGGAGGGTCACAAATCAAGGCCAGCCTCAGCAATTTAGCAAAACCCTCTCTCTAAATAAAAAGGACTGAGAATGTAGCTCAGCAGTAAAGTGCCCTGGGTTCAAAACCCAGTACAATATGATAATGATGATGATAATATTTATTTTTAAATTTTTTTCAAAAACTTTTTTTTAAGAGAGAGAGAGAATTTTAATATTTATTTTTTAGTTTTCGGGGGACACAACATCTTTGTATGTGGTGCCGAGGATCGAACCCGGGCTGCACGCATGCCAGGCGAGTGCGCTACCGCTTGAGCCACATCCCCAGCCCTAATATTTATTAATAAATTATAATAAAGTGTAAGAAAATTAATTTAGGGTTGATAATAAGAACAGCGTTAACAGCAAGAAACATGAAATTGTTTAGCTTTTTTTTTTTTTTGGCACTGGGAATTGAACTCAGGGGCACTTGACCACTAGGCACATCCCCAGCCGTATTTTGAATTTTATTTAGAGACAGAGTCTGTGTTGCTTAGCACCTTACTTTTGCTGAGGCTGGCTTTGAACTCAAGATCCTCTTGCCCCAGCCTCCCAAGCCACTGGGATTACAGGCGTGCGCCACCACAACCTGCTTCAGCATATTTGAAGAATAAATAAGACTGTCTTGCTGGAGCATAAAGATAGAAGCAAATGCGGACCTGAAATCCTAGTGACTTGGAGGCTGAGGCAGGAGGGTGGCGAGTTCAAATCCAGCTTCAGCAACTTAGGGAGACCCTGTCTCTAATAAAATATAAAAATAACTGGAGATGTGGCTCAGTGGTTAAGCACCCCTGGGTTCAATCCCTGGTACAAAAAAAAGATGAAAGCACAGAATGACAGAAATACTGGAAATGGCTGCCTGAGCCAAGTCTCATGGACTGTATCCAGCGATTCCACGGCATTCACCCACCAAGTCATAACTTTGAGAGTTATGGGGAAGTTCTCCATGACTACAGTTTACTTTGCACATAGTTTAAGTATTTCTTAAAACACTGAGTGATCTTGCAGTCTTGAAAAATAGTCATTATCTGTAAGCTCTTTTCACAATGTATTAAAGTTCCCTCATTAAAACCATATTATACATTAAAAAAAAAAAAACAACAGAGACCAACTATGGTACCTAATAAATTATCTATACCCTGCTTCTTCAGGACCTCAGGATAAGAACGAGACTAAAGGAGCATAATGATGCTTAATCATAAAGATGTTTTCAGTCTGCATATTTAACTTCTGTATAAGTGAGAGCATCCGGTCCCTCAATGACCCCATGTGTACATCAAGTATTTGAATCCTATGGATTAGATGCTGAGGCTCAAATGATAAGCAAGGGCAGCCCCCCGCTCCATGGGGTTTGTACTCTAGGCAGGGAAAGAGATATAAGATGAATTGCTGGAATGAATATATATATATATAACTGCACCACAAATTAGGGGGGTTTTTTGTTTGTTTTTGGTACCAAGGATTGAACCCAGGGCACTTAACCACTGAGCCACATCCCCCTCTTTTTTATATTTTATAGAGAGACAGAGTCTCACTGAGTTGCTTAGGGCCTCGCTAAGTTACTGAGGCTGGCTTTGAACTCGCGATTCTCCTGCCTCCGCCTCCCAAGTCATTGGGATTACAGGCATGTGACACTACACCCAGCCACAAATTAGCTTTAACACCCATGGAGGTTTAGGCACATAATGGGTAAATGACTTAGGGAAGTCAGAGAAGGCTTTGCAAGGGAAACAGAGATTGAATTCAAAGGAAAAAAAATGAAAAAGTGTAAGTGGCAGTGGGTAAGGAAATTCATTCTTCTTGACACATAGAATAGCATATGCAAAGGCCCTGTGGCTGGACAGGTATAATGCTGATATTTCAATGGACCTTTTGGAAAAGAGTTGCTAGGAAAAACTCTGTCTTACTGTTCCTTAATTTGTTGAATTGAAGAGAAGAAAAAGAATAGAAATAGATTACAGTCCTAAACCCTTGGTCTTGTCATCTTGCCAACAAAATTCTTTTTTTTTTTTTTTTAATTTGGCAGACAAGGGGCTGGGGTTGTGGCTCAGTGGTCGAGCACTCGCCTATGCATGAGGAACTGGGTTGGATCCTCAGAACCACATAAATGGAAAATAAAGATATTGTCTCCACCTATAACTAAAAAATAAATAAATATTTTTAAAAATTGGCAGACAAGGCTCTATAAATTCATTATCTGAGAATTGAGGTAAACCTGATCTCACATCCTCTCTAGTTTTAGTTACTTAATACTCAAATAGTTAAATAAGCAGCCTCTAAGGATGAATGTCACATGTATTCATAAAATACGAACATTCTGATATCAGAATACAAGGAAGTCAAAGTACTTTTGAATTTAGAAGAATTAAGACATTGACTGCAGAAGTTTTAAATATACTGTATTCTTTTGGTGCCTATAGAAACTGCCTGTTAAAAGAAGCAAAGTTTGGGCTGGGGTTGTGGCTCAGCGGTAGAGCGCTCGCCTAGCACATTCGAGGCGCTGGGTTCAATCCTCAACACCATGTAAAAAATAAATAAATAAAATAAAGGTATTGTGTCCAACTACAACTAAAATATATTTTTTTTTAAAAAGCAAAGTTTGCTCCTCGCTCCCCAAACTAAAAATTGTCAATACCTTCAGCAAAAACTTTCCAAAATATTTTTTGACTGCCCCATTAAGAAATGAATCCCAGGGCTGGGGTTATGGCCTAGTGGTAGAGCACTTGCCTAGCATGTGTGAGACACTGGGTTTGATTCTCAGCACTGCATATAAATAAATAAATTAAATAAAGGTCCATCAGCAATTTAAAAAATATTTTTTAAAAAAGAAGTGAACCCCATGCTCTGTACAAACAGATGTACAGACACATAAATAAAGCAAGTTTAAAAGTTTCAAATAAAACAACCTTAAAAATGTTTATTTAAAGAGTGAAATGGAGGAATTGGAATATAAATTGGCTATTATATGATATCAAGTAATTATTGATTTCAATAGCAACAATAATATTTAGATTGTGATTATTTATAAGAAAATGTTATCCAGATATAGCAGCACACTCCTATAATCCCAGCTACTAGGGAAACTGAGGCAGAGCACAAGTTCAAGGCCAGCCTCAGCAACTTAGTAAGATCCTGTCTCAAACTAAAAAGGGGTGGGGATGTGGCTCAGTGGTAGGGCACTTGCCTAGCATGTTCAAGGCCCTAGGTACAATCCCCAGTGCCTCAAAAGAAAACATCTGTCCTTTTAAAAGATACACACTAGGGCCGGGGCTGTAGATCAGTGGTAGAGCACTTGCCTGACATGTGTGAGGCTCTGGGTTCGATCCTCAGCACCACATAAAAATAAATTAAATAAAGGTATTGTGTCCCTCTACAACTAAAATTTTTTTAAAAAGAGACACAGACTAAAGTATGAAATAAAGTGACATCTAGTATTTGCTTTTAAACATATCAGGAAAGAAGCAGCAGCTTATTTAAAAAAAAAAAAAAAACAGAATATGAACAAACCATTGTGGTCAAAACTCAATTGTTGTATCTGGGTGACAGTGTGTGAGACTGATTATACAGGTCAAATATCGCTCATCAGAAAGGCTTAGGGTCAATGGGGGGCTGGGGATATAGCTCAATTGGTAGGGTGCTTGCCTCGAATGCATAGTCCCTGGGTTCAATCTCCAGCACCACCAAGAAAGAAAAAGGCTTAGGATCAAAATTGTTTCATATTTTAGATTTTATCTTAGAATATTTACATATACATAATGAGATATCTTAGGGAGAAGACACAAGTCTAAACACAAAATTGCTTTGTTTCATATATACCTTCTTCACATAGCATGAAGGTAATTTTATGTGCCTGTGTTTTGACTGTGATCTGTCACAGGAAGACAATTGTGGGATTTTCTTGGATCCTGTAAGGATCCAAGAAGTTCGGGATTTTTAGAGTCATCTGGATTTTCAGATTAGGGACGCTTCATCTGTGCTGTTCTTTCTACTTTTGTATATATTTAAAAGTTTCATAATAGAAAAAATTAAGTTCAAATGAAATATATCTATTCTTCCCTTACTCTATGCAATGCCCTCTGATATTTTTCTTATCATTTGAAACTAAATAATAGAAGGAAAAAAGAAAGCCGAGGGTCAGCCCCTCATTGAACTCGTGATCTCTTGCTTGTGAAGCATGATTTGAGCCACCAGCTACCGTCTCTGCTCTGCCCATACAGAAAGCATTCTAACGACAACAAAAAAAAAGACACTCTCTGGTCACTTGAATGCAAATTCAAAACAGAAAGCCCAATTCTCCCGTGTTTCCAACTTCCAAAAATGTAATGCTTCTTGACATTTTCCATCGTTGTCTCTTTAAGTTCAATGTAAATAGCTGCTGCTACTTTGAGAGTGCCTGCTAATGTCTATCACAGTACAAGGATGTATGTCTCTCTGGTGACATCTAAATGTTGATCTTGTAAATTCTGCAGCAACACATAATGTAGTACAAAGACATGCCAAGTAGCATCAAAAACATTTTTTTTTCAAAATCTGGGTTTAATCTAAATGTCAAATCAAATTTAAAGGAAAACAAATTACAAAATGTATTTAGATGACTTCAGCTAATTAATTTTCCCCATTGAGAATATTCTGAACTTTGGACACAAAGGTTAAATGTTGGATTTCTGTTGTTACTTAGAGTGGCTAATTTACAAAGCGAGTTAATTATATAAACTGAAAAGAATTTTTTTTAAAGACAAATTCTATTTTTGTACTAAGTGGGAATTTCCAACATTAAAATCTATCTACATTGAGTGCTTTTATTATGCTGAGATGTAAATTTCTTAAAACCCTGTAATCCAACAGATAAATATATCACTTTCTACCTTCCTTTTGCTAACCTGGGGGAAAATTTCCATCAATTCTGAGAAGTACCCCCTGACTCCGTGAATCGCTTCCTCTTTCCCAGAGCCAAGTCTAGCAGACACTTTAGACTGGCTCTAAAGCAGTCTATCCCAGCTCCCACCCACATCCCCCTTCTTAACTTTAACTACCACTTCATTTTATTCCAATATCACCTTCTATTTTTGTTGTTGTTGTTATTATTATTAAGCCACCGAAGGCTTCAGGAAAGCTGTCCCACCCCAACTGGTAATTCCAGGGGATTTATTGCAACTGATCTAAACAAGTCATGCCAATCTCCTTCTCTTTGCCATTTCATGTTTTAGGAATGAACATGTGATACCATTCTGGCCAATGAGTCAGAAGAGCAAGACCACTGGCAGGATTTCTGAGAAAGGCTCTCTTGGTCCAAGGATAAACTTTGTTCATCTAGAAATTGCTAGAGCTGCTCCTGAGGTTGTAACTTCAACAGCTTTTTTTTTTTTTCTTTTTTTTTTTAAACCAACCTAAAGGCAAACTTGGCAATAAGGTGGCCAATCTGAGAGAATCTCACCTCTGCCTCCGGGTTTCTTGTAATATGAGGTGCTCAATGTCATTACATGCATGCTACTTGTAACTAAGAGTTCTAAAGGACACATAGGCTTTATAGTTTCAGGCACAACTTCAAATCCATTATTTGTGAGCTTCAACTCAGAATGGATCTATGCAAAATGATTAAATATCAATTTTTTTTTAAAGAATGGATTGATGCAACTCTAAAACAGCTGGTCATCTCAGTTCAAAAACAAAAAGATAAATGTATGAGTCCATGTGATGTCAAGGGAAGCGTCTAAAGGCACAAGTCTCTGGAAAGTTTTGAAGTATATTAACAGAGTTGAACACAGAGGGGGAAAAAATAGACAAAGGAGTGATAGGTAGGTTAACCCTATTAGAACAAGCAGGAAGGACCTCACACACCTCCACTTCCCACATCATTATTTCTAATTCATTTAGAGGCAGGCCTGTTAACTTGTCAGCTGCTACCAAGAAAGATCTCAGCATTCTGGCTTAATGACGAGACAAGCTGTACTCTCAAAAGGCTGTCCAAATGGCTAAAGTTCTGAACACATCCATGAGATGGTGTGACCCCATCTATTTCCCCACACGGTTCTGCACAGTGGAGATGAGCCAGCCATTTCTGCAGTTAAGTATCAGCAGAGGAAGAGATGCTGATCCCATCTCCTGCTTGGAGAGACAGAGAGTCTAAAGAGAAGATAGAGATTTGGCAACAGTTCTTTTTATGGTTAAGGGGAGAGTAAGCCACCTTCCTTTTACCACTGGGCAGCACCAAGCAGAACTATCCCTTGCTGTCTTCACCGCGAGTGTCTAAATCAATTCTTTTCCATTTCTAATGTTTGGAAAGGCCTGCCTGGTGGAAGGAGAGGTGGGTAGGACGTGGTTTCCGTTTTTCAGAGGGGTAATGTGAAGATAATGTGTTTTGACTCTGAAAACATCTTGAGCTCCTTGAAAGAAAGGAACTATGTGATTTTAAAATGAGAATAATGATATATTTTATGTAAAAGAGTGATATGCTTGGCTTATGATATTTAAAGCAAAATGATCACAGCATATGTTTGTTTTCTGTTATCTGGGAAGTAATCTTCGATTTCAGAACAGTGCCTGGCCCTGCTGATACAGGTTGAAGGACTATTTGTTAAGCCATGGCTAGGAAAAATAAAAAAGTTTAAAAGGATGATGATATATTATTGTTTCACCTGAACGATGGGGGAAAAGGCTTATTATTACTTCATCTGAATAGGGGGAAAAGGCTTTTTTAACTTCTAAAACTTCTAAATAAGCCTAAAGTCTTGTTGCATGCTATAACATTAGAATAAATTATTTCTATTATTACCTTGGAGGGTTTTTTAAAAAAGCTGACAAGCTTTTGAACTAGCAAATATATTTTTAAACAGTTTCTAAAAACTAAATTAAGCTTGATAATTAGGTGAAAATGGAGATGTGAGTGGCAATTCTATTTAAACTCTAAAATCTATTCTATAATTGTCAGTATTCTTAATACAACATTTGAATTTTAGAAGAATTTGAATGGAGATAATGTTTAGGCATATCTGCCTGCCATGGAAGCTTCTCTGGATTTATTTCACATATGCTTTTTGCTTTTTTTTTTTTAATCTTATCCAATAAGTCTAAGAATGCAACAGGACTTTCATTTATGGGACAAGATCTCAGAACCCCATTTTGAAACTGTACAAAGTACATTTAATTCTAATCTGACCCACACACGTACTCTTTCTTAAAAGCTTATCAAATCCAAGCCTTTGAAAATGCATACACTGTAACAGATTTTTTAAAAACATGACAGAAAATATATACCACCCAGCTAAACATGCTCCTGATTTAGAATCGAGTCCTATATGTTTCTATTTCCATAGTGACTATTGCTGTGGAATCGACATGTTTTAATTTAGATATGAGATTATAAACATCATTTGGAGACAGAATTTATTTTCTTCTCCTACAATTTCTGAAAACTGATCAGTCGAACTGCTGAACAGAAGCAAATTCTGGAGTGGGATTGAGAAAGTATTTGGCTTTCAGGGGCATCTGTGACTAACAAAAGGTGAGTTTTCACAGAAACTCATGGTTTTAAAATTGTTTTTAAAACCCACAGTGCATTCCCATACTTGATAAAACAACCAGTGCCGAGATTCCCAATCAGACCTCTCCCGGGGAGCATTTAAATCATGCTAACATCTAACTGTCTAAGAAATAAAACATTAGGGCGACCAGAGAAGTAGAGATACTGCAGACATTTTTGCCCTACATTTCTTTAAAAAAAAAAATGTTGAAATGAGACATTTTATGCTCATCAATTATCTAAGAAGTGCAGTTAGGGTGTGATTCACATTTAGGTCAAGCAACCCAAATCACGAATGAAGAAGGAAAGGGGCACATTATATTCATTCATTAAGTTTTTCAATGAAATCTTTGGAACCCCCACTAACCCCGTGCTTGTGAAGCTCAGAGCTGAGGGTGGGCAGAACCAGGAGACAGGCAAGTGTGAGTCTTGGAAAACGCAGGGTAGAGAGACCCAGGAGGTGCTGTTGGAGGCACAAAGAAAGCAGGCGTGAGTGGTGAAGAGGTCCTTCGTATAAAATGTATACATCATAAAACAATTTTTTTTCTCTCCCTGGTACTGGGATTGAACTGAAGGGTACATAAACACTGAATCACATCCTCAGGCCTTTTTTTATTTTTTATTTTGAGACAGGGTCTCACTAAGTTGCTTACAGCTTTGCTAAGATGCAGAGGCTGGCTTTGAACCTGTGATCCTCCTGCCATAGCCTCCCAAGCTGGTGGGATCACCGGCATGTGCCACAAAAAAACGATTCTACACACACACACACACACACCCCATGCAAAACCCTCAGACACATCTGTTGAATATGGTGGACTCACACAGCCCAGTTGGCATATAAAAACTGAGGTTTTTTTTTTAAAAACTCAGTTGTTAAAAAACCATACTTATTAAGGTAACCCTTGAACTTTTTGCTTCGATGAATGGCATTGTTCAATCTCTCATTGTTCAATCTCTCCAACTTTCTCATTGCTTTTTTTGTTCCCTGTCTTAAGAGTGGAGCTAAACCAGAAGTTCATAGAATACAAGGAATGCTAGAACTGCCCCCACTTGCAGAAGCCCGCCGGCTCCTTAGCCCAGAGATGGTCTATGATGAAAAGTAATGGAGTTTGCAGAGAGGAAGTCATGAGAGGTGTCAGTGGTGAGAGGTGGGAAAGATGACAAGCAAAGACATCATTTTGTTTCGTTGGTGACCAGCTATAATCATCAATTCCAGCAAAAGGCAAAGAGCTACAGCTTTGCAGTATTATTTCAGGCGTGGCTCTTCTAAGTCCCCAAGTATTTGCTGAAAATCTTCACCACTTCAATGCAATAGGCCTGACATTTTTTTTTTCTTTTTGTAATGCTGAGGATTGTGCCCAGGGCCTCATGCATGGCAGGCAAGCACTCTGCCACTGAGCCACAAACCCAGCCCACCAGCATACTCTTTGGAAGGACCATACTGTAGTGTTGCATCTGTTCATTCTTTGAAGCAATGTTTTTGATGAAGGCTTGCTGAGACTTAGGAGGAAGAGTAATGGGGCAGATCAGAAGGGACAAGATAGCCATCCATTTAATATTTATTAAACATCTACTATGTGACAGGTACTATTCTGGAATCTGAAAAATGCAGCAGGGAAGAGAACATATGAAGATCCTTGCTGATACTCTTCTAATAGGGGAAGAAATACAATTAATAAAACAAGGAAGGGCCATAAGGAATGTGTGTGGGAAGGAGAAGGAAAGGAAGGAGATTATATGCATCATAGGTGAAAGTTCTGCATTTCAAGTAAATTGCTAGGGGAAGGCCTTCCAAGATACTATTATTCAGACAAGATGTAAGCATAAGATAAGGATGAAAAGGGATGGAGAAAATGGTTCCAGAAGAAAGCATGGCAAATGTAAAGGTCCTGAGGCAGGAACTTGCTTGGTACCCAAGAGGCCAATATAGCCCTAGGTGGAGTGAGGGAAAGAAGGTAGATGAGCTCAGAGACATTGGTGGGAAGGGTTGCTGTAGGGGCCTCATAAGTAACAACACAGCTTTCACTCTGAGTGCTCAGTGGTAAAGCACTGGATGTTGTGAGCAAAATAGTGACATGAACTAAAGTTTTCTAACAGATATTTACTGAACAGCTAGTGTGGGTCAAGCACTGTGCTGGTGATATACTAATAAACAAGAAAAACTTAGCCCCTGCCCTCATGGACTTTATATCCTAGCAGGAAAGAGAGAAGTAAAAGTCACATAACTAGTCTCCAGAGCATAAGGAAGACAGAGGTGGCTGAGTTCATAGCCAGAGGCTGCAGCCAGACCAGCCTGCTAAAGGGACCTATATATGAAATTGGTGACACAAGGTACAAAATGGCAGTTTTAACCCAACTAGAAATTCTTTTCATGACATCACGAAAGAGGTATAGATAAAGTTTGAGAGGCTGAGTGTGGTGGTGCACACCTAGGTTCCTAGCAACTCAGGAGGCTGAGGCAGAAGGATCGCAAGTTTGAGGCCAGCCTCAGCAACTTAGTGAGACCCTATCTTAAAAAATAAAAGGGGCAGATGATATGGCTCAGTGGTTGAGCAACCCTGGGTTTGATCTCTGATCAAGAAAAAACAATTTAAATACAAGGTTTGAGTTTAAAAAAAAAACTGGGGCACCTGGAAGGAAGCACTGTTGAGCTACACTTTGAGGGTGCATCAGATCTGGCCATGTCCAGAAGGGGAGAAGACATCACCCAGAGGTAAAAAGGACACAGTTGGGGACTTGCATCTGCTTCAAGTGCTTATGCTGCCAGGCACAGCTGGGGTCAAACTGGAGCCTTTGGGAATCTCTGTTCACCCCCAACTAAAATGATGACACGTGCATTTCAAGTTTAGGAGAATTGAAATAACATTCAACTGGGCATGGTGGCATAAGCCTGTCATCGCAGCTACTTGGGAGGCTGAAGCAAGTTCAAAAGCATCCTCAGCAACTTAGTGAGATCCTGTCTCAATTTTTTTTTTAAATACTTTTTAGTTGTAGATGGACACAATACCTTTTTTGGTTTATTTTCATATGGTGCTAAAGATGGAACCCAGTGCCTCACACATGCAAGGCACATGCTCCACCACTGAACCACAATCCCTACCCCCTGTCTCAAAATTTTAAAAAAGGGCTGTGGGTTATACAACCAGAGATATGAAAAATTGTGCTCTATATGTGTAATATGAATTGTAATGCATTCTGCTGTCATATAGAGCAAATTAGAATAAAAAACCTGTCAAGCATAGGTAAACAGTATTCGTTCTATAAAGAAAAAAAAAGAAAACACTGAGCATCAAAGTACTT
Source organism: Marmota marmota marmota (assembly GCF_001458135.2). Classification (NCBI taxonomy): domain Eukaryota; kingdom Metazoa; phylum Chordata; class Mammalia; order Rodentia; family Sciuridae; genus Marmota; species Marmota marmota. Next base: position 15,193,801 of record NW_025999941.1, read on the forward strand.
AGGAAAGAAAAGACATTAATAATAATTTTGTCAAACCCTCCTCAACTAATGGAAGTAGATTTTTTTTCAGGACAGAGTGTTGCTTCTTGCATTTGAAAAGTGACCATTTTCTTATTTCTCTTCATATTCTAATTCATAGTATGTCAGAGGCAAAGGGATATTTTGCAATATTAAACAATTCATAGTAAAAAATAAATTTTAAAAAATGGGCTGTGGGATGGAGCTCAGTGGTACAGTACCTCTGGTTCAATCCCTAGTACAGAAAAAAATAAAAACAACATTCATCAAACTCCCTGTATATAGCAAATGCCAAATAAACTATAGTTATCATGACAGAATAGAAGTTCTGTTCCTTCCCAGTTTGAGAGCATGGGGCCTGCAACAAGTACAGTCTGAATCTTGCTTGTGATAAATACTATGAAGGAAAAGAATGGAAGAAATGTGAAATGAGCCGGGCACAGTGGCCCACACCTATAATCCCAGCAGCTAAGGAGGCTGAGGCAGGAGGATCCCCAGTTCAAAACCAGCCTCAGCAAAAGTGAGGCGCTAAGCAACTCAGTGAGATCCTGTCTCTAAATAAATTACAAAATAGGGCTGGGGAGTGGCTCAGTGGTTGAGAGCCCCTGGGTTCAATCCCCAGAACCAAAAAAAAAAAAAAGTAGTGAAATGAGGGAAACAGAGGAAATATAGGTTGGGCAAAGAGAAGAGGAAGTAAAGACTCTTTTCCAAATATATGTCTCTTTGGAAGTCAAACTTCTATCAAGCATTGCTACACAGTCAGGATTACTGAACTCCTGCCTTTCCAGGAAAGGCTTTTCTGAAATACGCTACTCCCAGGACAAAAAGGAGAGAGTCAAAGGAATAGAGAAGTAAAGAATACCCATCCCTTGGGCAGAGTAAAAGTGGGCAAGACCAAACCTAGGAGGAAATCAGCTACCTCTCAAGAACTCACGGCGAGATTCAAAACTCCCAAATCTCTCCTCTCTCGCAGACACTTCGGTATTTATTCTCCCAGAGGATGAATGTATAACACTGCCTTCCCAAGCTATTGATTTCGCGTGATCTAACCAGAAGCAATGAGTAGTTGAAGCTTCGAGCAGCCACTTGTGAGTTCTAAAAAGCCTCCCTCTGGGAAGGCAAGTGCAAACACCGCTACATTCTTTTTCCAACACAATATTCCTTTGCAGTAGATAGTCAGTGGTCTTATGTCAATTTTATAGATTTGAGAGTAAACCATAGAGACCCAGTGCACCTTCTTCAAATTAATCCTAGACCCACAGTTGAAATCCCATGTTTATTCTGGCGCATTCAGAACATCCAACTCACTCTGCCTTCATCCCCCGAGAAACCCTGTACGTTTTATGACAGATGTATAAGATGAGAAATTGATATGAGCGTACATTCTGGTCAAGAAGGCAATTTTACTAGAAGACAGGCATTTACATGATTCAGCCACAATCATCAGATAAAGGAGGCTCCCTGCATACCCCACCCCCTGCAAACCCCCACCTCTGCACATAAATTCTATGCCAGGACAGAACTTGGTAGTATCTTCTAGTTGTTACTGAACAACCAAACTGATGCTAACCTGTAAGAGTTTGATCTTATAGGTTAAGCTTTGCGAGCCCCTATGAGGAGTCATAAGCACATACTTCACAGTATTCAAGATGGAAGAAGTATGGGCTGGGGGTGTGACTCGGTGGTAGAGCACTTGCCTTGCACGTGTGAGGCCCTGGGTTCAATCCTTGGCACCACATAAAAATAATAAATAAAATAAAGCTATTAAAACTAAAGTTTAAAAAGGAGAGATTGAAAGAAAACCTGAGGGCAATCTGACCCAGGAAGTTCTTTTCTGGTGTCTCTCAAATAATATCAGGACAATAGAACCCATTTGTCCTTACCATTTTTGTCCTAGTTACCAGGAGATTCCATGTTTGTGGAAGCAAATCCTTTATCTCAGTAACCCTCGTAGACAAGTGTATTTTTCTAGTATTTTTTCCTTTGGTTTTCTATTTATACTGACATCCTTATAGAGCATATGTAGTTCTAGGTGAAATTATATGAATTCATTTTTGGAAAGGAAAAAAAAGGAATAATAAAACTTCTTGCTCCAAATGTGCACCAGTTTTTAGGATATGTATTCTTCACTTAACAAAGCATACTGATGCCGGAGGATGGCAAGTTCAAAGCCAGCCTCAGCAACTTAGCAAGGCCCTAAGCAACTCAATGAGACCCTGTCTCTAAATAAAATTTAAAAAGGGGCTGGGGATGGGGCTCAGTGGTTAAGCACCCCTGGGGTTCAATTCCCAATACCAAAAAAACAAAGCAGAAAATTCTAGGCCAAACCCCTAGAAACCAGACCTCATCCCATTACACAGTCTGACCGTAGGCCACTATCTTTTTCAGGTCTATGTGGAGAGGTCCCCTTTTTCAGTAGACTACATTTAACCAGTTGTTCCTACATCATGAAAGTGCTAGAGGGAAAAAAGTCCACCAGATTGTTCCCTGCACTTTTTAAAGCAAAACAAACTCAAATTCCATTATTATTATGCTGTACTTTTAATCTTTCTCTTCCTTGAGATGCCCCAGACTCAGCCCTGTCTCCCCTGAATGTGTCTTCCTGAAAGGTTCTCAAAAGTGTAGGAAGGAATTCATGTTGACAATAAAAGACTAGAAAGGATACTCTTAAACTTTAGATGTCCCTTTTTTAAAAAAAAAAAAAAAAGCACATTTTTTTTTTAACCTTTATTTATTTTTATGGTGCTGGTGCTGAGGATCAAACCCAGGGCCCCACACAAGCTAGGCAATTGCTCTACCACTGAGCTACAGCCCCTGGCCCTTAGATGTCCCCTTTCTAAGGACCCTAAAGAGAAGGTGGGTCGTGGGTAGAAAGATTATTAATACTAATCTTTGGTTACAAACCACAGAAAACAATTCTGGCCAAACTGGGAAAGAAACTCACAGGAATGGCATGGCAGTGACCACGTCACAAAGGGAAGGGCAGCAATGAGAGCCATTCTGGATTCACATTCTCCTTGGAATGAATGAGCTTCAGTTGTTCTGCAGCCTCATCCCTCTGCTCAAGGGTCAAATTCCACAGAAAGCACCTATAGGACCCAGCTGGGGTCCCATGTGTATCCCTGGCCAGTGGTCATAGAGAGGCATGCATTCTTTCACAGTTGCAATGATTTGTGTTCAGTGGACAGGGGCGGTTCTTCCAAAGCAGAATCAGAAGGCTGATAAGCAGAAGAAAGGAAGTGGAGGGTGAACAGCCCCAAACAACCAACTGAAGCATCTTTCCGCTTCGGAAGGGTTATTAGTGGCAGTCACTGGCACCAAGACATCCTCCCAGCCCCAGCCCTTCTCAGAGCTTGTGTAACAGTTCACTGTGTCGTTCCCATCTCCTGACACCCCAGCTAGGTCTCTGACTTCTGTGACTTCAGGAAGTGTGAGAGAAAGAGTGGTATCCTGGAAAGCTCTCACCCAAAAGTCTGTTAAGAGTCTCGGGTTCCTAAGACAAGCAACCACCTCCTTGTAGAAAAATATGGCCTACCCAATATAACTGTTAAACAGTCACATTTAAGTCAAGGATGTGTTGCTTCGGTGATTCCATCTGGAGACTTGGCTGGGAAACACACGGTTGAAAAAACATGGCAGCAGAGCATCTCTTTCTATAAAATTTTTCACTTTGATCAATTACCATTCCATTCGGTGGGAAAATGGTAAATGGGTCAAAGACCTATACCGCTCTCTGTTTTCCGTTGTATCCCTTGGGAACCTTCTTTGCAGAGTCCCAAGCAGATGTGAGCTGGACCCACCCACCAATGGGTGATGGGGGACTGTGGGGAAGGGGAAATTTTCTAATTTAAATCCAAGCAGATCCACCGTGAGGGACCAATTGCAATTGCATCCATATACTTCTTTTAGTTCCTGGGTGCATCAGGCACTTGAAGTGCCACCAAGCTTGAGACTGACCTCCTATTTCTGATAGGTCATGTCTGCACAAAGGCTATCTGGTCACCCTCTTTTACTTCCTTGCTGGAAATTATTATGTGTCTTGGTTTGTTTATCATCAGTCATCCATCAGAATGCATGAGCCTTCAGGTTAAAGGTATTTTGTTTACACCTGTATTCCCCCTACAACAGTTCCCAGCACACAGCAAGCCTTCTATACATGTTTTAGGAACAAATTCCTACAGGATGGAGCGTGAGGTAGCTGCTAGGAGACTGGGCTGGGTAACCTTCTCACCCAGGGGGAGGAGTGAAGGCTGACACCCAACCCTTAATTTCAGTGTTACCTCCTACAAGCCAGGCATCGGGCACAAAGAGGTCAACCCAGTCCCTGCCCTTGTAGCCCAACAGCACTTCAGTTGCTAAACAACTCTGGAGTCCTATTGCTCTGCTGACCAACTGTCCCAGGTTTATTTAAGTGGTCATAACGGCAGCCCTAATTAGCAAGAGTAAGTTGCTCCAATATATTGAATACCCAGGTGACACGCATGTTACCCATTTTTATCTCATTTAAATTGAACACACCTCTTCGCTCTAAAGGCTGTAAAGACTAAGCAAACAGGTCTCACAATATTAAGTGGAATCACCCACAGTCATACAGCTGGGGAGTGTTGAAATCAGCTGCTCCCCGTGACTCCAAAGCCTAGGATAGTTCATCTACAATCCCACTGGAGTAAAACAGCCCGGGGGTGGGGGGTGGGGAGACACGGGTAGGGGTACTTTTTCTGCTCTAAGATATCTCCAGCTTCTAAAGACCACTCCATTGGACCCATCAAGAAATCTTAGCCGATCAGTCACTCCCAGTTGCGGTATCTAACTTTCCCGTTATGATAATTTCAGTCACTTACCTGAATGCCTGGAAGGGTTCAGGTGATTAACTTGTCCCATTGCACAGAATGGACCAAACAGCCTCGGGTGGTGGATTCATTGCTGTTCCTCATGAGGCGCAAAGAAAGAAAGCCTCTAGCTGGCCCAGGATCCCACAGCTACGCAGAAGCGGAACTCGGCTTCAAAGTCAGATCTGTTGATATTGCACTTAGCCACAGCAATGGCATCTAGGTGCCATCAACTCGCCACCAGTTATTTCTCCTCCTAGATTTTTCACGTCGGCTGCACGAGGTATCTTTTCCTCCGCACGGTTAAGAGCTGCTACTCTTTGACATCTTAGATATCTCTTTCCCTACAGAGGCACCTCGGACTTCTCCTGCCCAGTATCAGGAGTCTCCGGGAGGCTACCAAAGCAAGTAGTTGCAAAGTCCCCCTGTGCATCCAGTTTCTATCACGAGGGGTCCTCAATTCCTCTCTCCGTCAATCTCTAATACTGAGGCCCACATCAGAGTTCCAGATCAACAGTCAACCTACTTATAAAGCCTTCTCCTCGGGCAAAAGTCCTGGGTTGGAGTCTCATTGGCCCCATTTGGGTCAGGTGCCCAATCCTGAGCCTTTGCTGCAGGCTAGGAAGATGCTCTGCTCTGATTGGCCCGGCCCGGGTCACGTGTCCTCCACGGAGGGATGAAACCGCTCCCACCTTAACCATATGGACTGAGAGTGGGGGAGGGGTGGCTTCGCCAAAGGAACTGTTGGATGTTGTTACCAGACGGGAGAATGATGATCAGCAGGCAAAAATAACAGATGTCCACTGCACACACCAACCCAGACTGGACTGAATGCCCAATTTCATCTTCATAACCAAGTATCCTGCTGGGATTTTTGTTGTATGTGTTTTTCTCCTCTGCTAAACTATAAACTCCTCCAGGGCAGAGGCTGTGTCCTCCTCCTCTTGGTAACTTTCAGTGCCCAGTAGAGTGCCTGGTGCATAAGGGGTATTCAAGCCATGTTGGTTGAATGAATGATCAAGCGTGCTAATTGATAAGGGGTCAACGAAGTTATTTCATCAATTAAAGGCAACATCCTGATGAGTTGGTGGAAAGGACAAGGGTATTCAGTGTTTTGTTTTTTTGTTGGTTGGTTTGTTTTTGAGACAGAGTCTCACTAAGTTGCTGAAGCTGGCTTTGAACTTGCAATCCTCCTGCCTCAGCCTCCTTAGTCACTGGGAGTGAAGGCGTATGCCACCTTATCTAGCGCCATCAGTGTTTCTGAGTCGGGGAACTACCTGCATCTGTTAGGATGCAGGTTCCTGGGCTACAGAGAGATTTGTTGACTTAACATGTTGATAAATGAGGTGCAAGAATGTGCATTCTTAGCAAAAATGTTGTGATTATCATGCATATTCCGGTTAGAACTGTGTCAACCTACTCACAGGCATCTGAAGGTAGATCCCAGCTCCATTCTGTTCCACTTCTGTGACCTAAAGGGAGTCAGACCTGTCAACCACTCAGTTTGCTGCCCCTTCAAAGTGGGGCTTATGAGGACTGGGTTCAGTGGTAGAGCACATGCCTAGCATGCAGAAAGCCTGGATTCAGTCCTCAGCATGAAAAAAGAAATGATAAAAATGGGACTAAGTGACCTACCCAATTCATATGTAAACAGTAATGAACAAGATAATATAGGTGGTTTCTATAAAGTGTTCCATTAAAGTTTTACTGATACCAATCTGGTGTGCTGAGGCATGCAGGAGCCAGCTGCTATTCTAAGACTCCAATGATAAATGTTGACTTATTTCATCTTCACTGTTGCCCTGGGAGCGAGGTGTTCTTAAGAACCCCATTTTGAAGACAAGGAAACAGAAGAGTGATTTTTCTGGGTAAGTGACGCAACAGGATTTGAACTCAGCTGCTCTGGGATCAGATCTCAGGATTCAAACTACATAGTTTCCTTTATCCTTATAGATCATTATTATCTTCCTCTAGGCAATTCACTACCAGCCACTTTGGGTACACTAAAACTCTGGGGAGAAAGAACTGCAAATAAGACTTAGGGCTGAAGAAGGCTGATGAATGGGGAGAACAATAATGAATAGGTCAGGTCTTATGGTTTAGACAGGATGCGTTGAGAAAGAACCAAATATATATCAGACTCTGGTCCACCTCCAGTGGAATCGTTCCTTTTCTTCTCCCTTTCCTGACACATGCCTTCTAGATTCTATAACACCTCTGTGCTTTGAAAGCCAGAACTGGTCTTTAATCTTAGATGACTGTTTTTATTTTGAATTGGTAGACTTCTTCCCCTTCCTTACTTCTAGACACCAATATATTTTTTTCTTTTTTTTCCACGAAGCATGAGCAAAGCCTGGAGTGTAAGCCAAGCCCTCAGAAATGTGACAACTGCTACCAAGTATTTGAGAGTAAAAATACAAAACCTGGAATCAAGATACAAATGCTATACTCTAGTACCTGCAATGGCATCCTTCCCACCTCAAAGATTGGATGGATAGATAAAGGCATTAAGAAAACACAGGCAAAAAAAGAAAGAAAAGAAAACACAGGCTTAGCACTCACCTGGGCACAGTGGCACACGCCTGTAATCCCAATGACTGAGGCTGAGGCAGGAGGATCACAAGTTTGAGGTGAGCCCCAGAAACTTACTGAGACTTTGTCTCAAAAACTAAAAAAAGGGCTGGGGATGTGGCTCAGTGATAAAGTGTGTCCGGGTTCAATCTCCATACCAATAAAAAATTTTTAAAAATTAAAAATAAAAATTAAAAGGGCTGGGGGAATAGCTCAGTAGTATAGCACTCCTGCGTTCAATCCCCAGTACCTTCCCCATGGGGACAGGACCAGTGGGGGGCACACAAGGAAAAGAATCACAGGCTTTATTCTGGATTACTTAGCTGGGAGACTCACCTTGAACACTTATCTCACCTCTGAATTCTGTTTACCTGGCTCTTCTCAACAAGGTTGGTAAAAGAACCTCAAACACTGGGGCTGCTAGGGCTGCATTTATAGCTCAGTGGTAGAGCGCTCGCCTAGCATGTGCGAGGCACTGAATTTGATCCTCAGTGCCACATAAAAATAAATAAAGGTCTAAAAACATAATAACATTAAAAAAAAAAAAAGAACCTTGAATGCTTCTGACTTTGGAACACCTAGGTGCTTATGTTAATTAAAGTATAATGTGTCTCACATGGACATACACCCTTGGCCTACTTTGGTCAAAAAGGAGACATTAAAATAAAGCTATTCTTCACCCAGATGCACAATTATGAGAAATAATTTAAATCTGTGATGCCTGGTTCCACAAACCTAAGTGCCACCAATGTCCTCATTTCCTGGCCACCTCTGCTTCATGCAGAATTAGGAAGCCAACCACTTGAGGGTCAAAACTGTGAATGGTCACTAGGAGAAAGGAGAACAGAGAACCACCTGAGTGTGTGCTGATAGCACAGGGTGTCCCCTGGGGCCAAGGGGTCTAGAAGAGAAGGGATGGTTTGGCACATGCCAATGGCTAATTACCAGAGACCAGAACTTTTGGGGGGAAACCCTCCAATGCTGGCCTGATAGATTTTTGACTCATGAAAGAAACATCCAGAGGGTGGGTGGGGGAGGGGGGCGAAGCAAGAACTTCAAATCAGCACCTCCAGAGGCCCCGGGGGGGTCACGACGGGGAGCTTGCTCTATGCTGGAGAGCTCATTTCCTGGCTTCTTTCCTAACTCTTGGCCTGTTGAGTTCTTCACACTGTCTGTCCACTGTCCACCAAGGGGCCTGGCCGCGGCTCCTTTTCTTGAGCTATGTACTTTCAACCAGTTTTGAGCAGCCCCATTTCAGATTGGCCTTTTTATGTTTGATATAAAGAATAGTTGTTGGCCAATTTCATCTTTTCATCGCTGTTCTCTAGGCCTGAATCCAAGCAGTTTGTCAGATGCTCATTAACTCCCCCTTTGGCTCTTTCCAGTGTGTCTCCTAAGCTCATTGTGCCAAGAACTAACGCTTTCTTTTACACGATTCTCTTTCTCTGCTCCATCAGGGAGACAAATTACTTTCCAAAAGGGATCGCCAGGGATGGTTTAATGAGAATTTCTTTGGGGCTAGGCATGGAACGCAATGTAGTTAACATTCGGTGGACTTAATTGGACTTTTCTTTTCTGCCTCTTTTAAAAAAAAAAAATCTGAAGCTATCCTGTTAATCTCTCATTTGTAATCAATTGTGTTGACTAAACAAAAGTCTAGGTCGTCTTTTCTTCCTGTCCCAGACAATCCTTTGTTGCCTCTAAATGCCTCATTCTTGAGTGATCCTGGTCTCGTAGATGGGCCCGATTGTTGACAGTTCATTATTGCGCTTTTGTCCATTTAATCTTTCTTGCTGTGTTTTGCATGTGCATGCCTTAATGAGCTCCGTTGGCAATTAACATGTTTCTAGGAGCAAACTGGTTGCTCAGACGTTTGAGAGGCAAGTGCAGGGAAAAGGGCAACGCAGCTGCCTTGAGGTTGTTTATTTCCCAACGTTTTCTTAAGACTCCTGTCCCCTCTTTGGCAGCACCCCCCCACACACACTTCGTCCCATCCCTTTCCCTACCCCAGCCCATTCACCACCTGCACACCTGGACACGCCTTCTTCAGTAACTTACAGCCCCACTCAGGCCACCCCCTACCTTCTCCTGAGCCAAACAGCAAAATGGGGGGAGGGGGCAGCGGGAGGGGCTTGAAGACCCACCTCTGCAGCCAAGGCAAGAACGGTCGGTCGCAGTACCCCCCAAAATGTGTCTGGATCTGGCAACTTCTCCATTCCGCTCTTTGCAGAGAGGAACCTCTAACCCGCCTAAGGCAATAGGATTGTACAATCTGTTATGTACAAGGCTGTGGCTTTGGAAGAGGCTTTTTTTTTTTTTTTTTTTTTGAGTCTTGCTGGCAAGATTGCTGAAGTGTGAGCAGTCATGGACAGAACAAACATCTTGTAGGGGAAAAGATAATTGGAGTCTTTTTTGTGTCTGTGACAGGATTCCCCTCCCCCGCAACTTGATTTTTTTAAAATATTTTTTTCAGGGTGGCCTCTTCAATTTAATCAAGGTTAGAATATTAATATGCAGCTGATGACTACCTTGTTTAAGTCATTTATTAGTATTGTAAGCTACAAGTCATGCAAACAGTTTAATATTAAGAAAGGGAAAAAATCAGAAAACACAGCCTTTCACCCATTAATTCCGATGCATAGTGAATAACTAAGAAGAATCCCAGCTTAGATTGTTATTGAAGAGGCTTAGCATTGGCTTCAGAACTGGTGCTGGCAGTGAAAGGTGTGTAGTAATTCAGGCACAAGGTTCCTTCTCTCCCCTGCAAGGCTTTTCAGGTGAAGGAATCCTTTCCTGCACCCCACACCAGACGAGAATCCACACGTTCAAACCCGGGAGTGATTTCAAACCCATGGAAAGCAAAGCTAAGCCTTATAGATGCAGAAATATTCTGTTTATCTACAATTACAGTCAGATGTGAAATAACACCTTCTCAGGTGAGAGCGATTGACAGAAGCTGGTGTGAAGGTTAAGAAGCAATCAAGTTACAAGGGAACAACCTCAAGGAGATTGGAGGGTGCAAGGAACTCTGAGCAGGTATACCCCTGAGCCACAGTAAGTTTTCCAGACTGCAGAGATGAGCAGTCCAAGAGAGAAATACCTCCTAAGACACCTACGAGTTTTATCTTATTTGCTGCCTCCTTTACAAGGAAACAATCCCCACCCCTCTTCAGAACTGCCAATCTGGAAACAATTCTCTCTTCCTTAGGAGATGGCTGACCCTTTTAGTCTCTCTCCTGTAGAAACTTATTACAGAAGACTCTCTCAAAGAAAGTTCTCTCACTTGACGGGTTAGAAAGTTATCTCTCTGACTGGCATGCTCTGGCTTCTTTATTTATCTTTTTCTTCTTAAAGAGAAGAACTTGACCATGATTTTCATGTGCAGGCCAACTTCCCTCTTTGCATTCGAAATCCTGGTGTCTGCTTTGCCCAAAGTTCTGGAGCTATTTAAGGAGGTGGGCTTGATGTCCTCCGATCTCCAGAAGTCATTTCAAAAGGACCAGCTCCAGAGAACGGAAAGGATTTTGGTTGACCATCATAGAGTACTCAAGATGTCCCAGAACTTAGGGGGCTGTGGGAATGTCAGTTAAGGCTAATAAAACATTGTACAAGTGATAGAGCTGACTCCCTAAACCCCACGCAATCTGCACGGGTAATGCTTGGGGAAAGTAAGACGACCACGTCCTTAGTCGCCAAGTCCTCCTCGTCTGCCCATGCTGGGGTTTCCTGAGGTTTATAGCATGCACCGAGATTTGGGAGTTTTAAATCTGCATATTTCTTTGGGTCCCAATCTCCCCTCAACAAACCGTAGCCAGAACGAGATAACATTTAAAATCCCCCTGGCTTCCTCGTCCCCCCTCCCCTGGCTGCGTTTTCCCAGACTTGGGGTGGGGGGAGGGAGGAGAGAAATACGAAAAAAAAAAAAAAAAAACGAGGACGCTCTCCTTTCAGGAAATGGAATTCTAATGTACGCGTTCCTATTTCTGAATCGGAGGTACTAAAAATACCCCCGCGACAGCCTGAGGAAGCTGTCGCCGTCCTCTGTGCAAACAAAATCGACAATTCTCCTTCCCTGCGCAATGGGTCTTCGAATTGGGCGGGGGCCGGGACAGAACCGTCCGCTGAGACCAGGACGGATCTTCTACCCTGCCCTGGAGCGTCATTCCCTGGAACCCCAATCCCCAGATTCCTCCTCCACCAATTAGGACTGAAGGCAGCGTTGGTCTCCTAGAAGCTCGAGTTTGAATCCTTCCTACCTAGCCCGTTGACTCTGTGCATCTCGTTTAGATGATCTCTGCCTCTATTTCTTCAACCGTAAAGTGGGAATAGGAATAATCAGCGACAGTTTATGGGTTATTGTCAACAACCGAGAGAATGGATCAGATTCCTGGCTTGGAACCAGTGCTCTGGACAGGAGTTTTTTTCGCTCGTGGAAGCCACTGGAGCTCTCAGCACTGAGCACCTACTGTGTACCACGCATTGGGCTCACCAACACTCAACTCACTTTCAGAGATACTTGGGGGTGGCCCTTTGCATTAACCATCGTTCCCTCCAAATAGGCGCCCCCACAGTGGAAATCCGCGTGGGGTCAGCGCCCAGCTGTCCTCGCCCCCTCAATGGGGAAGCTGCGTGGAAGCACACTCCCGGGCCCAGTGCCGCATTTCTTGCCGGCGCTGGGTAACATTGTTCCAGAAGACGTGGGCTGAATCGCGGCGCGGATATTAAAAGTGTGTGGGGAGGGTGGGGGGCAGGCCCGGCGCGACGCGCCAGTAATCCGAGCTCTTGATTATCCAGATTCGGATCAAACGGGGCGGCGGCGGCCGGCCCCCTCCTGGGAATGATTAGATGATTAATGTAATGCTGTTTGAAGGGTCTCTGTTTTCTCTCTTAATTTGGGTCATTACTTAGAAAGCAAGCGTGAGATCATTTCATCAGCGTGCTCGGCCGCGGAGATAGCTATTCAGGAAATGGGCTAACTGCGCAGTAATCAGGACCCAGGAGGCGGCAGCGGCGAGCTCGGGGAGCCCGGGCGCGCCCTCCCGCGGCAGGGCGCACGGCACCGGGAAGCCAACCCCAGCCCAAGCGCGCAGGCTAGGGAGCCCGGAAGCTCTCGCGTCCCTTATTCTCCAGCTCTAGCCTCCAGGGGAGGCTGGGAGCAGTGGTTACCTTCCTTAAGTTACCTAGAGGAAGGGACGTGCCTAGAAGCACCACAGCGAGGCAGTGCCCTGGCCTTTAACCCTTACACTGCGCGCCGCTTTTTACTGGAGCACCCAGAAGCTGCTCCCTAAATTCAGTCACTTTAACCCTTTAAATTTTTTTCTCACCCAATTAAAGCAACACCCAGAATCCCAAGCGTCTGAACAGTCACCAAATAAAAACTTGGCACCTCCTGGAGGCGGATGTAGGCCTTTTTGCCCTCGCTTCTGGGTGCTTTAGCACACAAGCGCCGCAAGAACACCAGTTGGGCCTCACCTTGGGCCCAAGTGCTCCAAAGGAAGTCGTATTGGGGCAGGGAAAGGTTATAAACGTCTATCTCGAATTCGTTCTTTGGAGTTGCGGAGTTCACCTTCCGAGGAGGGGATGGGGGAAAGAAAACGCGCACTAATGATTCTGTTTATTGAGTCATATGTGTATATATTCCGCGTTCGCTTGTACAGGAGGAATTACATGGCTGTATAAAGATGGCTGGGAACGCCGCGCTCTTCTGGGGCGCTCACGGTGACAGGCTGAGGTTAAAAACCTGCTGCCCGAGGAGAAGCCGAGGCCTGGAATTAAATACGTTTCGGCGCACTGGATTTAAATAAATTTCCTGAATATACAAAGGTGGGAGCCACGCGTTTGCTGCCAGTCATCGAGGAAACGTTTAACTTTCCAAAAATATGCTGGTTTTGATAAATAGATATTAGCCTCTCTGCTATAGTTTTTTTTTTCCTTTTAATTTTAGAAATAAGTTTATACGTGTGATCTGTTTTTGGGGTGGTACAGGGCGGGAACGGAGGACAAGGCAGTAGCTCTCAGCTCTGCACTGTCCTAGTCAGGTCCTTTGCGGAGGGGGCGGTGGGGCCCACGCTGTCGTGGAGTTTGCGCACGTGTTTCTTTAAGTCAAAGTTTCTGCAAAAACCTTTGCCGCAAGTGGTGCACGTGAAAGGCTTCTTGTCATTGTGGGTGTGCATGTGGAAGGTCAGATTGTAGACCTGGTGGAAGGCCTTGTTGCAGATGGTGCATTTGTACTGTTTCTCGCCGCTGTGGGTCAGCTTGTGGTTCTTGTAGTTCCCTACAGGAGACCAAAAACAAAAACAAAACAAAGCAAAAAGTAGGGGTATGCAGTGGAATGAGAGGGCCCAAGCATCCCGGGGGCGGCTCAGGTGCCCGCGCAAAGAAGGCGACGCTTGGCTAGGCGGGCGCGACCTCTTCGAGTGAAGAAGTTGTCAAACTTCATATGCGTCAAGCCTGGGGCACTCCCCAAAAGGACGGAGCACTGAGTCTTGCGGAGCCGGCCCGAGCCCCTACCCTGCCCCGCACAGGGGCGGGTGAAGCTTCCCTCCTGCAGCGCTCCGCCGGCCGGAAAACTTTCGCAGCCCAGACACACCGTGTCCTTCTTCTAGCAGATGCCTCGCTCGAAGAAATTCGCACGAACCCAGGCTTCCTTCGCCCCCCCTCTCTTTTTTTCCTTTATCATTTTTTAAAAAGTCACTCCCTCTAGTCTCCTAATAACCACCTGGAGATCCAAAAGTGCCTTGGGAAATCTGAGCAGGGCACAGGGCCTGGGGAACTGGGAATCCTACATGTTCCCCCCACCCAAGTCTTAAGTTGTTCCCAGGAGGCAGATATTCCCTAGATATATATATATTTTCCCATTTCAAAAGGGAGAGCCGAATACAAAGGGAATCTCTTTCTGGAAGGCTTTACTCTCTCCTTTTCCTACTTTTACCCCTTCTGCCCTCTTCCTTCCTTCCCACCTCCCAAATTCAGAGGCTCCCGGTGCATCCGGCTGGAATACAGGGAGGTCTATTAACCCAGGCCGGAAAGCTTCCACCTACACCCATCAAGACCCGATTCCAAAGAATCGCTCGGCTCTACTCTGCGGCTTTTGTGCTGCGGATCTCCAGATCCCTCTTTGCGGTCCCCCCCACCGGCCGCAACCCGCAGAGTAAAGTCTCCTGAGGTGGGGAGAGGGCCTCGACGGACACTTTACCTTTTTGGTGAAAGCCTTTGCCACAAAATTCGCAGACGAAAGGCTTGTAGCCCGCGTGGATGCGGATATGCGTGTTGAGCGTAGAGCTGCGGTTGAAGGCTTTGCCGCACTGGTTGCATTTATGCGGCTTTTCCTGCGGAGAGGGGCGCGCGCACAGTAAGACTGAGATCACTGCCAGGCAGAGGCCACCTCCCGGACACCTCAAAAGGGACACGGTTTTCCCCGAAAGGGTAAGGGGGAAATCTTTGGCCATCCTATCCCCATCGCTCAGACTTGGGGTGGGAGGTTGCGCGCGGGCCAGGCCTGACCCGGGGGGCCACATACCTGGGTGTGGATAATTTTGTGTCTGCAGAGCGTGCTGGCCTGGCGAAAGCCTTTGCCACAGACTTTGCACACGAACGGTCTGGCACCGGTGTGGACCGGCATGTGGCGGGTGAGGTTATAGTGAGCGTTAAACACCTATGGAAGGACAAGAGGGGGCTTTGTGCCGAGTTCCACAGAGGGCCTGCTACCAATCCCAGGAGGCCACAGCCAACCTCCCCCAACCAACACCCCAGTTCAGAAACCAGAGCCCTTTAGCAAAGTGTTTCCCAGTCTGCTTCCACCAAGTACCGTGTGACTGCTGACAGCGGCATCCCCATTTTACAGAATAGGAAACTGAGGCCCAACCAGGCACCCAATTTGAGTACGCAGCTACTGGAGAGCTCCTCAACTGGAGAAAGGGGTGTTCAAGGCTGCCCCAGGGAAGCAGCCTTCGCCGGTCGCCCCGCCCGGCCCCCAGAGGACCTTGGGCCTCACCTTGCCGCACACCTCACAGGTGAAGTTTTTGGGCTTGCCGTCTGCAGAGCCCCCGGGTAACTTGCTGTGACTCTTGACGACCCCGCGCTCAGCGGTCAGGGCCGAGTTCTCCTTCAGCACCTGTTCCAGCGGCGCGGGCAAGCGCTCCTTATGGGGATAGGGAGCTGGATGGGGGAACTTGTCCGCAGCCAGGCCGGCCAGCTTGGCGTTCTCCAGCAGAAAGAGCTTGGGATGCGCAGCTAGAGCTGTGGGAGCCTGCGCGTTGAGGAGGCCAGAAGGGAAAAGGTGGCCGCCGAGAAGCTCGGAAGGTGGGTATGCGGTCGAGTCCAGGTAGTTGAAGTAGTAGAGCGAGCCACTGGCCGGCAGCCCCACGGCTTGGTTGATGACCTGCGGCTTGATGACCCTGCCCGCGGGCAGTGCAGACGGTGCAAGGCCCAGCTCGGCCTTGCAGTACACGCCACAGTTGGTTTTGCACAAGCCGCTGGCGCCACACACTGGGGCTGAAATTCAGT
>NW_025999941.1:15211162-15253686 GCF_001458135.2 Marmota marmota marmota
CCGCCGCCACCGCCCCTCAAACTTTAAAAGGAGGCAACTGGCGCCCGCGCTCCCCTCGGGAAAGTGCGAGCGGTTTGCGAATCGGGAAGGAGGGAAGAGACGGGAGGGGGGAGGGGGAAGGAATCGTGATGGTTTTGCCGGTGGAAGGAAGGGGGGGGAGCCCAAACCCAAACCTAGGCAGAGTTCCGTGCGTGATTCACAACTTTGGGGGCCTACGGGTTTGGGGGCACGCGGGGAATGCGGGGAGTCCCGGACGCGCTGCCCCAAAGGGCCCCCGTGTGTCGGTCTAGTCACCGAAGTATCCCTTAGCCCTCCGCAGCCGAGCTGGGCATCGTGCTAATAAACTGCCATTTACCCACGGAGCCGGCGCCAGCCCCGAACACGCGCAAATGATAATTACCTCATTAGGATGTGGCGCATGGACGCGGGCGTCGCGTTTGGAGGGGGGAACTTGTTAATGGGGAAATATTAATTTATGCAAAAGCAAGGAGCTCGCCTTGGCTGGCGTCGGAGGTCGGGAAAGAGTTCCCGCCGCCTAAGGACGACCTCGAAGCGTCCGGGAGAGCCAGGCCGGGATCCCCGGGGCCTCTGCGCGGGGCGGGTGCGCCTCCGGCTTTCTGGACTCCCCACCTGAGGCCGGGGGTGTCTGCACTGAGAGCTAGAGGACTTTTTGAGATCCTAATCGATCCGAATTGGTGATTTATGATCGGGTTTCCAAGGCAAAGCCGGGCTCTGAGGCTGGTTTAGGGCTGCGTGCGGGGAGGATTCGGAGAGCAGTTCTCCCCGCTGATGGGTACTTACTGTTTGTATAATTGAGAAGGTCCAATCTCCACCTGTTTAAGGAGCAGATTGAAACAGCAGAACCTCCCCTGGATCCTATTAAAACGTTTTTCCTCCTAAGGCCATTCAGTCGAACCAATTTTCCGAAGTGATTCATAGAGCTGAATTCTGCCAAGGCAGCTCTTTCACTTTTAGCCACTAAAGCACCGCGTGGAACCGGGTTTTGTGTTTTTCTAAAATAAAGAGAAGGATTATCAGAGGGGAGAGGGAGGGGGCCTGAAGGGGGGCGGGCAGAGACTTAGTGTGGCCAGAGGTACAGGCAGAGGGAAGAAAAGGCCCTTTTCTAGACAGGCCCCAAGTAAGTTCGGAGGAATTCAGCGTTTTGTGCCTAGCGCACAAAAGCAGCGCGCTCCGCGCTTGGTTTGGAGGGGCTGAATTCATCTGTTTGCAGACCATTCCACCTGCGTATCACAACAAACTGCTCAAAGACGCTCCAGCACTTTCAACAGGCCCGGTGCTCTTGGCGACAACAAAAGTGGTCGAGGCTGAGGGTTCTTATGGGGAGGGGTGGTGGCTAGCAAGAGAGCGAGCGAGAGAATTAGGTTTAGGAAAGGAGGAGGGGTGGGTGCAGGGGTTTTTGAAAACTTTTGGCTGGTTTTGTTCGCGGGACAATTATATCTTGCCAGCCGGCTTTTGCAAGACCACGAGCTTTGTAGCCGCAACCACAGTTTAAGAGGATTACGGTGGGTATAATATGAGCAAACAGCGTTGAGGGTTTGATAGTGAATTCCATCTCCAAAGACACACGATCATGTGGAGCTGGAGAAAGTGCTGGTGGAGGCAGATCCTTTCCTTCACTCAGGAACAGGTCTTGAAGGGCTGAGTTCCATTCCCATCCCAGGCCCCACAGCAGGGCAAAAATACCCACCCACCCCCAAACCACCAAGGGACGCGACAAGGAAAGCTCTAGTTTTAGCTGCTGGCAAATAACTCCCTTTTCCCTTGTAGAACTTCTCTTTCCTTCTACCCATCCATCCAGTTGTAGCTCCTCTGTCGTGCTATTTCAGACCAGATATGGACAGATAGGGAAGAGAGGAACAAAGAGAGGTCTTTGAGGAAAAGTGGCTTGGAGGGAGGCTACAGGAGGTTAATGTTCTCATTTTGCCAGGCTCAGAAACTGCCCCTAAATTCAGCAATCTTAAGTCTGTTCCCTTAACATCACCCGCCCCCCCACCCCCGGCAAATTCCAGATTTCCAAGCTAGAGAGAGGCTTTCCCGTCTGGAGGAGAACATTTCCATACAGCCCATTTAATTTAGGACATGTTCAGAGAGACTGAATTTCAGCCCCAGTGTACTCCCTTCCCTATGTTAATAGGAACACAAGAGCCCAGGTTCCTCTCCTCTCCCACCAAACAGGAAGCCAACCACTCACTCCAACATTGAAACAATATCAACACCCGCAACCTCACAAAACCTGAATTGCTATCCGACTTTCCTGTGGATCCTGTTCGCCACCAGCATCGCACCCCAACCCTTTTTCCAAATTGGGTAATTGTTGATCTCCGCAGCAGCTGAAAGATCTGCTGGTTTGAAAGCTCCATCAGGCTGAAAGGCTTCCAAAGGCTTCCCGTGAACCTGCCTTGCCATCTCTAGTGCTTTTTTGTGGCTGTATAAGCCATCTCTCTCTCACAGGCATCACAAATGAGTGCTACCTCCACAGAAAGAAAACATTTGGGTAAAAACAAGTTGCCCCTAATGTGCCTCTCTTTCCAAATGTTGGGTGAATACACTGGCTTTTATGAAAGTATTTAATTAGCTTCCACAAACTTCTCCTTCCCTCGCCTGCAGATTATATTGAAGTGGAGGGTTGGAAACTATTTTACACCTTGCCACTCACATGTTAATTAATCTCTATCTAACCCTAATTGCAGTTTATTCAAGCACCGCTCAACAGCTCACCCACACAATAAACACTGATCCTACTTTTATACATATTACTTCACGTTAACACATTGAGTAATTAACTCCAGTACCAACTAATAGTGCAAACAAATATTTTCTGTAAACGAGATGATTTCAGGCAGAATAATAGAAGACTGGGGAAACTCGGTGAATGGTGGAGAGAGAGCTGAGATTTCCACTTGCTGTCCCCCCAACCCTCCAAATCCATTCTCCTAGGAAGCATCATTTTTTTTTTCTTTTCTGAGACTGAAATGTTATCTTTTTTTAAAAAAATAGGGATGATAGAAATTAAATTCTCACAATTTGAGGGAGTTGGAGTTCTGTGGGTTTAGGGGGGGTGACGTTTTTTTCCCTGCCTACATATTTTCAGTGTGTATGTTGTGGGGGAGGGATCTCAGATAACCTGACACGGAAGGTTACACCAGACTCCAGCACTGAGCAGATGTTTCAGGGACAGAAATTTTCCCAGAACCACCCCTCTAATGACGTCCTGTCATTTAAAGCAGTGATTTTTCTAACCAAGTGGGGGCCAGGGCTCTGGTGACCTTCTGGAACTCAGAGTCTCTTTCCAAACCAGGACAAGCACAAAAGCTCCACTTTGGGAGTGCTGGTGCCCTGGGATGGAGAGAGGGACACCGTCTGTTGCCTGAGCAGGAGGTAGGTAGTCACAGCCCAAGGGAGACCTACTAGGCCGCAGTATGCTCTCTTCCCCTGTATTCCCAGACATGCTCGGGGCAAACAGGGACACCTAGGCCTACAGGGTCCCGCCCAGTTCTACTAGGTGTGCCCATCACACAGGGCCACCAGGCCTAGGCCTCAGCTGCAGGCCTGCCTGGTTGGGAGAGCCCCCGTCCAAATCCAGTCGTGCTTGCTTCTTCACCATCTGTCCTTCTCTGGGGCTTCAACACCCAGCCTCGGTAGGAAAACACCAGAGTTAAGCCTGAGGCCCTTCTGCGGCCTGTTCCCTTCCCACTCTGCAGAGCCTGTGGCTCCGTGGGGCCTGACCTGGGCCTCGACCTCTGGGATTCGTGGCCTTGTGACGCGACACTCAGGCCAAACAACTCGCACACCCTTGATTGGGGATTTGGGCGCAACCCCAAGGACCTGAGCGCAGGGCTTTAATTGAAATCGCAGTATTAAGCACAGCTGGCGGCTGTCTATTGATTTTACAGAAGCTTCTATTGTAAGAAGCATATTAAATATGACTGGCCCGGCTAGAGCTGAGCTTCTCCTCCCGCCCTTTCTCTCTGGCCATTTTATGGTCACTAACTTGAGCCACTGTTAATGATGACTTAAAAAAAAAAGAAAAAGAAAAATACTTTCAAATGCCAGAAATCGCTCACACTTTAAGACAAATTACTTAGCTGATGCCTCCCTGCGGTGTAGACAACCTCAGAGGAAAAATCCCTTTCTTGTGCAAAAGCTCACATATTTGGGCCCCTTCTGGCATCACGGAAGGTAAAGACCACTCCAAAAAGGTGTTGCAATGTCATTCTGTGTCTCTTGGTTCTGGATGACAAGGGACACTTTTCATTCTTTCAACCATTATCATTTTCTCATTTGATTTAATAATATCGTCCTCTTACTCACCTTCCCAGGGTGTCAGCTTTTGGTTGGGGGAGATGGTGCACTCACCTTCTGAGTTTGGGGAAAACACACATGGGGTGGACTTGATCTTCTTCCATTCCTCTTCCCCGTGATTTGTTTGGGGTGGTGAGGAAAAGCCAAACCAAACCCAAGCAAACTTTAGGGTTTAAGTATTGCTTCCCTCTTTCCTTCCTTAACCCCTTTCCTTCCTTCCTAAGGATCATTTAAAGTCTGATTTACTTGGTGCCGCAGCGCTTAACCGCTACTGAAAATAGATTAACTTCTGAAGACAAATTCTTCTGCGACCCTCCTTCCCCACCCCCCAACCCCAGGAAGCATTTTATTGAAAACATTGGACCAGACTTGCCCGTGGCGGGTTTGTCCAAGGCACAAGGGCCCTCCGCCTTCCCTGAGCATTGTTCTCAAGATTAGAGCTGTCGAGAGACAAAGAGCCCTAGATACCCTAGCCCAGCGAGGCCCAGAGCGCCTGGAGAGTTCCCGGGTTCCGGAAAGCGCTCAGTCCCAGGCCTGGGCCCCTAAGGACAGATGGGCCACAGCCCTTTGCTTCTGCCCGCATCTCTTGGGAGGCTGCTCCGCTCGCAGCTAGGGTGGCAGAGAGCTTGGCCCACTGTACCCGCTGCTGCTTTGCAGTTCTGGTTGCTTTCAGGGACTAGTCTGCAAATCTCAATGCACCCACAGACTGGTTTTTACCCTGGAGCAGGGGCCGCTGGCTTTGCAGCCTGGGGCTGGAGTGGGGGCGGGGGAGGGGCGATGATACAAACCTATCATGATTTCCAGGATCCTCCCAACACCCTACGCGATCACATCAGAGGACATTCGCAGTGTCTTCGGAAATCTGGGCAGTGTATGTGCTCCTAGGCCAGAGGGAGTCTCCCACAAGAGCAGATCTGCAGTCTCTACCCGTGCAAGTTTGGTGCGCTCTCCTCTCTGCCCTGGATGCATATATAATCACAAACATATATATGCATATCGTATATATGCATATGTATGCCTATCGTGTATATGCATGCAAGTATGTGTATATATATACTATCGACAATCTAGAAATGCCATTCAATTAGGAATCTGATCCAATACTCCGAGCGAAGCAATTCGCAAGCGGACGTGTCAGTTATCCAGGCACAGACGAGGAAGGAAGGTGACCAGGGCACCTGGATTTTCCGCTTGCACCCGATTTTGGGTGTAAATACAAAGGAAATGATCATTTATAAGGAACAATTATGTTTTTCTAATGCCATTATATATACATACACATATGACATAAAAAGGCATTTTGGTGAGTGTCGGGCCCTGCGTATGTGGGAGACGTTGATTTGCGACTCTCTGGGAAGATGGTTTAGGATCCTCTGTGTTATTTAACTTGGCAGCTGGTTAAACTCCGCGGTGGAGCCTGCCCAAAGGTATTAGCGTTAAGTGCTGAGAGCAGGCGTTAAGCCGGCAGGGAAAAGGAGGGACCAGCGGGGACCAAGGGTGAGATGAACCGATTTCAGTTTCCCCCAAACTTCTGTACCTTGACAGGGCAGTGCAGAGCAGAATTGCCTGATGCTTTGCAGAAGAACCCAAAACGTTGCGAATACCCGGCTTCGTTTTGCTTAGTTTTGGTAAGCACTTGCCCCTGTGTGTATACAAATGGCAAAGGTCTTTATTGCTCCTAACTCTGGAACTCACACATCTTCAACTGAAATCCATCTTTTCCTTACCTGGGTAAAGATCTCTGATTGTTGCTGCACTCTGGGAATTTCAAAGTTTGACTTAGATAAACACAAATGGAAAACTACAAAAATGTCGCAGGGGAGCTCTTCCAAGAATGGGTCAATCTGGTTTTTGCCTCCCTAGCACACACAGATCGTTCCTCTTTGGGGATATAGCTAGGTTAGCGATTATCAGATGATTATTTGTAATTATTGTACACAGGCAGAATACTAAGTTAAATACTGCAGTCAATTCTCACATTGAGGCCCTGAGAGGCTAGTAACAAACGCAAGCTCACAAAACTGGTTAAAAGAGGTGGTTTTTAGAGCTGATATACTCCTAAGCACCATGCTTCAAACCCAGAACCCAAATCTAAACAACTAGGTTATACTTCTGGTGCAGTGTAAATTGAGACACTTTGGAAAAATGAGTTGGCAGTAGCTACCAAGTTTGAGTATTTCTGTTATTTATAGCCCAGCAATTCCACTTCCAAGTTCATACCCTGCAGAAATGCACACCTATGTTCACCAAAAGACAAGTACTAGACTGTGGATAGCAGGACCATTGTAGACCTAAATTGGAAATTGAATAGCCAGTATGATTGGAACCCATAAATAAATAGTAGTGTGTTCACAAAATGAAATGCTATATACATCAGTAAGGGTCAGCTCACTACAGTTATACTCAAGGTCATGAGTGAGTCTCACAAATATAGTGTTGAGCAAAGATAGTCAGATCTAAATACTGGATACCACATGATTCCTTTTTGAAAAAGTTCTGAAATAGGCAAAATGGCGGCGGGGGGGGAATGTGTGGGCATAGATCAAAATATGTTTCCTGACCTGGGATTTGGTTTATGAATGTTTATCAAGCTGTGTATGCTTATTTGTATACCTCTCTGTATATGTTATACTTCTTTGTATCTGCTAAATACACTTTTTAGTTTACAATTCTATGTATGTATTATAATATCAAGGTGCCTGTTAAATAAATGAATAATCAACATGAGTATGTTCAATTGCACCCAGCCACCAACTCTACAAAGACACACTGCCCCTCTCCTGGCTTTTGAGTAATGCTTCTTTAATTTCTTCCTTCGATGGACCCAATAACCATAGCAATTAATTGATCTCTCATACAAACTTTTAGAAAACCACCTGTATCCAAACTTCCAATATGGTTGTCTTTGGAGTTGCACAGTTGATCCAACTTCCAACAGAACCTTCAATGGGCTCAAGTATGCTTAATCAGGGGAGTTCTTTTGAAGTGTCCTCACCCACAACATCAGCAGAGGGGTGGCAGTTGTAAATTTGTACCTTGCCCTTGGTCTAGGGCTCCAGATGAATGGTCTAGGAACTGCACCAAACTTCCCAGAGACACATCTTTTTGGTTGTCTTGAGAGGTGAAGGAGCTGGTTGACAGCAGGAGGACAGGGTATGAGAGAGTCTGGCATTAATAGAAAGCTTTGGCAAGTTCTTAGACCTCAACTCAATGGGGCTTAGCCCTTGACAAGACCAGGGGGGAAAAAGACAGGATCTTGGCTCTCTGGCAAGTGACCCAGTTAACAAAACTAGCTGTTTTGCTCTGGAGAGAGTGGGGAAGTTTATTTTAGAAGGAAAAAAGGAAAAAAAAAAAAAAGGTTTGGAACACAAAACCAAATCAAATACTCTATAATCCCCTTGTGCAAATTCATGCTGCTTTCTGCCAGTGACTCCAGTAGCAAATCTGACCTCAGTATTTCAAGACAGATAACTAAAAACCTACAACTAAAAAAAGTATTAAGGCAGGGATAAGGAATGCAGAAGGGCTGATGCCCTAATTCAGATAGACTCAAAAGATAAATCCTTTGTTCTGAAAAACTGAGAGGGGGTAGGACCTAAGGCGAAAGGATTCGTACATTAGTTAGCCAGCACACTTGTTTTGAAACTTTCTACACTTGGTACAATCTAGCTGCCTTATGAAGGTTCACACAATTCCTTCCCTTATGGAATATACATTCTGCCATGCAGCCAATAGTCATGCAGAGCTGCCTTCTATAAACCAACTGATGTGTCAAGTGTTGGAGGCTGGGTAATGGACATAGGGTGATACAAACTCTCAAGTGGTGGAGTTGGGGGAAAAGTAAAAAACAAACAAACAAATAGAATAGTTCCTTGGTAGTGAAGTTTACAAATTTAAGAAACTTCACGCTCTGGCAGAAGTTCCAGGCCAAAATAATAAGCAGTGGGTTTCTATGGGCATTCCAGTGATGGGCGGGCAGACTCACCCTTTGGCAGCTTCTTGCCTGGACTGCTTGTTGCTTGTTTTCTTGTTTTTCTTTTTCTGGGAATTGAACCTAGAGCTTTGCACATACAAGGCAAGCACTCTACCACTTGACCACATCCCCAGCCCTTTTAAATTTTTCTCTTGAGACAGAGGCTCACTAAATTGCCCAGATTGGCCTCAAACTTGTGATCCTCCTGCCTCAGCCTCCCCAGTCGCTGGGAATGATAGGTATGTACCACCGTGCTCAGCACCTGGCACTTTTTCTAGAGATAGAATTCTGGAGTGCCTGGATGTGGGTATCCCTGGGGCATGGAGTTTCTTGAGATAAAAGGGATACAATATCAAATTCCTCCCTGAGCTTTGTAGGGTTGTCTTTGAGGGAGTGTTTTCTGGAATCAGATCAAATTAGAAGCCTGATTCATTAGTTAGCTGTGTATCCACAGTCAAGTTAATCAACTTCTCTGAAAGCCCAAGGAGCCTGACTTTCACGGGAGATGAACACCTACCTGGCCACAGAGTGATGAGGATTAAATGAGAAAATGCACAGCAATTGCATTTTGGTGATGGGTCAATGGAAAGCCCTCAGCAAGGATGTGCTGTTGTTACAATAATTACTAATAAAGGAGAACTATATAAGAGGAGAGGGAAAACAAAAACAAAAACAAACCAAGAATCAAACCAACCAAGCAACCAACAAAAACCTCCAAAACACTAAACAAAACAGAACAACCACAGAACCCCCTCAAAACCAAATTCTTATTTTGTTCTTGTTTTTGTACATATGGTGAATTTTTTTTTCCTGATTTAAAAAGTAACCAATGGAGAAATTTGGGGGAAAGAAATTTGGGGACAAGAATTTACCAAAGAAAAAATTGGGAAAGAATTGCAAAGAAAAAAATGAAAACTGCACGTCATCTTACTCCCCAGGAATCGCAGACAATTCATTGAGGTATATTCTTTCTATGCATTCACAAGATTGACATCGTAATGAGACATACAGCTTTATCATCTGCTTTTTCATTTGATCTAGCATGAACATTTTCCTGGACTTTAAGTATGCTAATAAGACATGATTTTAATGTCTCTGTAGTACTTCACTCTATGTCTTCAACATGAGTTAAATAGTCCTTTGCTGTTGGAGAGTGAGGTTGTTTATAATTTTTCTGCAATAGCTCCATCAGGAACATTCTCACACATGATTTCTGTGCATAGCTAATTCCCGTAGGACAAATTCCCAGAAGTGGAATCACTATGGCAAGAGATACACACATTTTTAAAGCCTTAGACACCAACTGACAAATTGCCCTTCAGAAAGGGGGTACATATTTATTCCCACTCCAATCAGCAGGACGTGACAATTTCTTTTCCCAGAACCTTTTACACACACTAGGCATAATCTTTTTTTTCTTTTTTAATCTTTTGATAGGTCCCAAATGGTATCTCATTGCTATTTCTGCCCATGTGTTCTTGCCCAGGGCAGATTCAGTTGCCAAATCGTGGAGAACTTGGAATGTACAAATGATGGTGCAGACCTGGGTGACAGAATAGAGGAAGACATATGGGAAAGGATGTCCCAGAAAGAGAACCGTCCAGAGAAAGAGGAGACCAGTGTCACATCACTTTTGGCATCCAAATATTTCCCAACTGCTTTAGGCTTTGAACATTTCCTTGAGAAGCATCCTTACTCTCCTTTGCTCAGAACCCTTCATCAGAAATGGGCGGCTGAACTTTGCACAGGTCTAGAGCTTCTGTCCTAGGTCCTGACGTGGGTGCTGACCTGCAGCTGGAGATCTAGCCCAGTGAACGAGAGCCTCAAGCTGAAGAACCCAGGGTGATCTGTGTCTCTCCTATGGGCTCCCAAACAACTGTGTTTGGGCTGGGCCAGATGTTTTGCAGATGTGAGCTGGCTGCCAGGAGGGAAGAGTGCTCTGAGAACAGCTGGAGCCATCTAAACCTCTCACCGTGCCTAGAAAAAGAATCAGTTGTACTAGAAAGGAGAACAGCGGTCCTGCCTCTACTTACAGTACAAGAGAAAGATGATTTCCCTGTTAAAGCTCAATCTTTCAGAGAACCACATTCTTTCCTTACTACTCTGATTTCTGCTGAATCTCATCCAGTGATTAAAACCCAACCAAATCTTAACTACAAGTCATTTTGAACATACAAAATGAAGTACATACATTTGAACATACAAAAGAGAAGTAGAGAATAATATAATGAACCCATATTCCATCACCCAGTCCCAACCTGATTCATATACAACCCAATATATCCCCCCCCCCCATATTATTCTTTTTTGTACCAGGGACTGAACTCAGGGGTGCCTAACCACTGAACCACATCCCCAGCCCTCTATTTAAATTTTTTTTCTGTAGTTGTACATGGACAACATGCCTTTGTTTAGTTTTTTTTTTTTTTTAATGTGGTGCTAAAGATCAAACCCAGTGCCTCACACACGCTAAGCAAGCACTCTGCCACTGAGCTACAACCCTATCAACCCAGCCCCCTGTTTAAAATATTTTATTTAGAGACAGGGTCTCACTGAGTTGCTTACAGCTTCGCTAAGTTGCTGAGGCTGGCTTTGAGCTCACGATCCTCCTGCCTTAACCTCCCAAGCCGCTGGGATTATAGGCGTGCACCATGGTACCCATCTTCCCTCCCCATATTATTCTAATGCAAGTTCCAAACATAATATTTTATCATTTATATGTAAATTAAGGAGCTAAAACACTAACATTAATTGTCTAAAACACTAACATTAATTCCTTAACACAATCAAATAGTCTTTGAATTTCCAATTTTCTTATAAAAATCATAATTAAAAAAACCCTTTGTTTAAAGTGTGATCCAATTAATGTCCTATAATTTATAGGTTCCTCAGTATTTTTTTTTCTTATTTTTCCCTTGCAATTTACTTCTTTTAAAAAAATCAGTTTTTCTCCAGACCTGTAGAGTTTCCCACAGTCTGTGTTTTGTGGAGAGCATCCCTGCAATGTTGAGAATTTTAAGGACTTGCTGCTTCTTCGGATGCTGTGCTTCTCTCTTAAACACTTTTTTGAGGGTGAATCTTTGCTCTATAAGTCCTCTGGCCTATGAACTCCTGGAGGGTAGGGGCCTCTCTTGTTCAGCTCAGTGTCCCTGCTGTCACACCCACCACCTGAGCAGCAGGTATACTTGGTTTGCTGAGGCATCAAAAGACTGAAAGTGGTGGTGGTGCACGCCTATAATCCCAGTGGCTCAGGAGGCTGAGGCAGGAGGATTGCAAGTCAGAGGCCAGCCTAAACAATTTAGTGAGGTCATGAGCAACTCAGTGAGACCCTGTCTCTAAATTAAAAAAAAAAAAAANAATTCTTTACATTAGCACATTTTACAAAAAATATATATATATATATATATATATATATATATATATATATATATATATATATATAAAGGCTGGGGATGTGTCTCAGTGGTTAAGCATCCCTGGGTTCAATCCCTGGTATAATAATAATAATAATAATAATAATAAAATACAGACCTTGCCCCTAATGCACTCTTAATAATTTAGCTCAAGCTGATTGTTTGTTCCTGATGGTCATTCACAGACTGGGTTTTTATACTCTATAGTCTATAGTTCCTAAACATACTCTGTTACTTTAGTTCTCCCTATTAGATGTTAACCAAAGAGGAGGAATCTTCTCAGACTTTTCCTTGGATATTGAGAAAACACTTGTTAATTTATAGAATAAAAACTTCCTGTAGAGCTAGGTGTGGTGGTGCACACCTGAAATCCCAGTGGCCCAGGAGGCTGAGGCAGGGGGAGGATCGTGAGTTCAAAGCCAGGCTCAGCAATTTAGTGAGGCTGTAAGCAATTCATTGAGACCCTGTTGCTAAAAAAAATACTCCAAAGGGCTGGGGATGTGGCTCAGTAGTTAAGTGGCCCTGGGTTCAATCCCTGTACCATAAAAAAACAAACAAAAAAACCCCCAAACAACTTCTTGTAGAGTCTCTTCTGCCTCCCACCTCTACCTCCACCTCCACAGGTTCCTCTGGGGTGACCATGGAGGTGGTACAGAGAAACGCTCTCAATAAGGAGAGCTTGCTTGGAGAGGGAAGCGGAGCTACAGCTAGTGCTATGTTATCCTTGTGGTTAGGCATCTGCTTATTTCACATACTTCAATGTGCTATTTTCTTTTGATTTGTGTTTACAGATTAATCTTTCAACTAGAGAGCAAAGGAGGAAGTAAAATAATATTGGTCAACACTGGGCTTATTAGTAGATGAGAGTTTTGTGCTTTCCTACTTCTCAGATGTAGTGATCATGATTAATAACATTTAATTGAGTTCAGACAACATATACAGTATGTAATGAAAATGAAGCTTCCCTGCCATTCTCAATCTCTAATTTCTTTACCCAAAACTGTTGTTAGTTTCTTGCTATGTTCCAGGCCCAGTAAAATTATTATTATTATTATTATTCAAATATTTTTAAAAATTTACTATTTTTTTTAAAATTCAAGGGACAATGGAAACCAATTAATTCAATTAACATTCTGCAATCCTGAGATGCTTTACTAATAAACTCTTCTATTTTTATTTTATTTATTCTTTCTAGATATACACTAGAGTGTATTTTGACATGCTATATACATATATATAGAATAAGTATAACTTGTTCCAATTAAGATCCCATTATTGTAGTTGTATATGCTGTGGAGTTACACTGGTCATGTGAGCTTAGTAATTATTAGCAGGAATTACTAATGTATCAACAAGGTGGCCTTATAAAGCAGGTAGACCAGTTATCCTCACTTCAGATGGAATGAATGAGGCTTGGTGAGAATTAGCAGTTAGTCCAATGCCACGGGTTCAGTTGAATGGCACAGTGGAAACTTCTAGCTGGCCAGCTGAGACCCTCAAGCCCCCTGGCTGTTAACTATCTCACCCTATCTATGAAGAAAAATGTGACCATTTGGTATTCTCCAAAATAAAGTGTAGACTGATGGGTTGAATTGTTTGGGCCAGTTTGAAGGTTTGATTCTCTTTTAGGAAAATGTTTTGACCAATGTGGTTTTTATAAAAAGGGAAAAGGGAGGCTGAGGCTGAGAGTGTAGCTCAGGGATAGAGCATTTTACCTAGTGTGTGCAGGGCCCAGGGTTCAATCCCAGCACTGCAAACACACACACACACACACACACAGAGAGAGAGAGAGAGAGAGAGAGAGAGAGAGAGAGAGAGAAAGGATACTATCAAACTCCCAATTTTGTAGCTAAGGAAATTGGTATAAGAGTCAGTGAGGGCTGGGGTTGTGGCTCAGCGGTAGAGCACTTGCCTAGCACGTGCGAGGTGCTGGGTTTGATCCTCAGCACCACATAAAAATAAATAAAATAAAGGTATTGTGTCCAATTAAAACTAAAAAATATATTTAAAAAAAGAGTCAGTGAATGAAGGAAAGCGTGAGATGGAGAAAAGGAAGATCTTTGGCATAGAAAGCTTTTTGACCTTGCTATGTGAGCCTGAATGCTTGATTATGCATGTGGCACTGCCCCATGGAGCCTTCTGACAGGTTGGCAAGCCTGTGGACCTCTTAGAATAATGCTTTAAAATGAAAAAGATAGGGCTGGGTGTGGTGGTGCATGCCTGCAATCCCAGCAGCTCAGGAGGCTAAGTGGGAGGATCCCAAGTTTAAGCCTCAGCAACTTAGTGAGGCCCTAAGCAACTCAGCAAGACCCTGTCTCTAAATAAAATACAAAATAGGGCTGGGGATGGGGCTCAGTGGTTAAGCACCTCTGGGTTTCATTCCTGGTACCTAAATAAAGAAATAAAATAAGATAAAATATGTAATATTTCAAAGGATACTCATCATATTAATGCATAGTTATCAAAATATTTTAAAAATAAATGTGTGATATACAGTGATACAAGTGCTTCTCCTCCTCTTCCTTTGTTTAAAGTTCTGGAAACTTCTGGAACCTATCCATCCCGTGTTCCTGACACTTACCAATATTGTCCTATTTCCCCCAACCCCTAGCTTCTGGTAACCATTGTTCTACTTTCTGCTTCCATGAGTTCAACACTTATAGATTACACCTATAAGAGAGATCATGCAGATTTTGTCCTCTGTGACTAGTTGATTTAACTTAGTACAGTGTTCTCCAGATTCATCCATGTTTGTTCAAATGACATGACTTCCTTTCTCTTTAAGGCTGAATAGCATTCCTTTGTTGTACACACACACACACACACACACACACACACACACACAGAGCAGTTTCTTTATCCATGTACCCACTGAGGTTAATTCTTGGCTATTGTGAAAAATGCTGCAAAGAAGGTTGGAGTGCAAATATCTGTGGTATGCTTCTTTCTTTTAATTAATTAATTAATTTATTGTTTTGATATGAGGGATTGAACCCAGGGATGCTTAACCACTGAGCCCTTTAAAAATTTTTTTTTAAATTTTGAGACAGGGCCTCACAAAGTTGCTTAGGGCCTTGCTAAATTGCTGGGCTGGCCTTGAACTTGCAATCCTCTTGCCTCAGCCTCCCAAGCTGCTAGGATTATAGGCATGCACCACCACACCTGGCTTGCTTCTTCCTTAATGCATTAAATAAACCAAATAAGACCTAGAGGCAGGTCTAATAACTAAGTCAATTTAGAAACACCAATAACTGTAGTTTTGCAACTGTAGTGTGTTATAAAAATATCTGTGGTTTCTGTTTAGTGACAAAGTCACAAATACTAATACAATTTGAAGCTTCCTCTCACCCCCACCCCCATGGGATTCATGGATCTACCTAGTTCTACCTAGCCAAACACTCCAGGTAAAGGACCCTTCTGAGGGACTGAGTGGATATCTCAGTGGTTAGAGCACTTACCTAGCACACATGAGTGAGTCCTGGGTTCAGTCCCTTGCACTGCAGACAAATAGACAAACACTCCCAACTCCTCCCTGATAGGAGGACCCACACAGACATTGGAGGATGATACTTAACCTTTTATCCTACACCTGTATTAGTAATATACTTTATTCTGCATTTCTTTCTTTTCTTTTTTTTGGTATCATGGATTGAACTCAGGGACACTCAATCACTGAGTCACATTCCCAGCCCTTTTTGTATTTTATTTAGAAACAATGTCTCATTGAGTTCCTTAGTGCTTTGCTAAGTTGCTGAGGCTGGCTTTGAACTTACGATCCTCCTGCCTCAGCCTCCCAAGCCGCTGGGATTACAGGCATGCACCACCATGCCTGGCCTAGAATCTGCTCTTATCCTCCTCCTTCTAATTGCTCCTGCATTATCTGTCACTCGATTCCCTACAAATCCTGCAGCTCTTTGCTTTTATCTTTATTCCAATATTCTACAAGAAGTGGCTCAAGCCCCTGTGCTTTGGAGTAAGAGGGTGTAAGTCTTGCCCACGTCAAGGGTCATCTTTCCCTCATGTATTGGGGGAGGAGTAGGCCTTACATAATGTCCACTGATGAGTCCATCCCTAATTCTGTTTTTGCCATCAGCCCTCTTCCCTGGCTTCTCAGGCTCTTTGCTGGGACAGACATCTCGTGTTCTCTTTGTTGTTGTAGTTTGCATTACCCAAAAGAATATTAACTGAAGCCTGTGTGTATAGCACCCTGGTTTCAGAGCTTTGTGATAACAGAGGGTAGATGGTTTGGCTTCCTTACAGTGGAAGGACACAAACCACCTTAGAAAATCTTAAAAGTGAAAACAGGTTTTGCCTTAGTATAAATGAAATATAAGAATTGAATATAAGTGGGAAAAGAAATGAATCAGAGATGGTTTTACTAGCTAATGATGTTAAAAGAAACCCATTTTCTTCCTTCCTTCCTTCCTTTTTTTTGGTACTGGGGATTGAACCCAGGGAGATTGACTATTAAGCCACATCCCTAGTCCTTTTTATTTTTTTATTTTGGGACAGGGTCTTGCTAACTTACTTAGGGCCTCACTAAGTTGCTGAGGCTGGTTTAGAATCAATGATCCTCCTGCCTCGGCCCTCCTGAGCCATTGGGATTACAGGCATGTGCCACTGTACCTGGCAAGAAACCCATTTTCTTGACATTTCTTGATGGGTGGGGGAGGTCATTGCTTGACTTAATCTCTCCAGATAATTCTGAGGGAATATTTTCTTTTTCAGTACTTGGAATTGAACCTAGGGCCTCATGCATGCTGGACAAGGGCTCTACCACTGAGCTATATCCCCAACCTCTCCAGAATCATTTTATCAAAACTATTCAAGTCCTTTGAGTTTTGGAGAAAACTATATCTCTTTATCCTGCCAGAAATCACTTCATACAAGTTCAACATCCAATATCACAAAATCAGAAATTGTTATTTAATTAAAGCTCTGAAGAGTTCAAATTTTCCAAATAAATACTATGTCAGTACTCTCCATATGCTCTGGAATTTTTAGTCTATAATCTTCATGTTTTCTTTTTTAAAGGATACTTTTATTTCCAAATCAACTCGTGGACCCACGAAATGCTGCAGAGGAATTTATTATGCTCAAAGCCCTATTCTGGAAGGTGTTTGAGGAGACCTAGCAAGGTATATAGTTTGGTGTTCCCTTTTATAATAATATGGTGGCATCAGAATGTGACACATAGCCACGGTTTCCACAGAAGCTCTACTTTGATTTACACCAAATAGCACCAGTGTTTGTCTTCTGATTGTTGCCTTCGATTTTCTTTTAGATAAATTCCAGATTTTCCAGCACTTTCTTTGAGGATTGTACTGTCTTTACCACACATTTCCTGCCTCAAGCAAAAGCCTTGTTTATTCTTTGCAATTGTGTTCACCTCCCAGGAAACAAGCCAATTTGCTTCTGATGGACACAGGGAAATATGCCAACTTAACCATGTTTACAATTGCTTTTTGCCGTTCCCCCATCCATTCTTAGGAAATTAAGAAAAATAATTTATTTGTGTACTTTTGACTTATGGTTCGCTTTGCATTTCCCTTATTTCGTAGTTGTGTGATTAATTGTAATCGTTTCATCCCACTGCTAGCTGGTGGCGGTGATTAATTCGTTGCTCAGTGTTTTTCTGTGACCTTCAATGTACTGTCATCAGGGTAGAGAACTCTGCTGGCAGATGGCACTGTGGTTGGACCTTCTCTCGTGTTTTGCTTAGTTACAACAAATGCAGATTTACAACTTTAGATGAAATGCATGGTTTCATAAGGAGGAAAACAGATGATAATTTTAGTATTTAGATGAAGAAGCAAAACAACCTTGAATAAAAAATGAATATTGATTTTTTAAAAATTTTGTTTACCAAGAATTGCAGAATGGTGCATAATTTGATTTCATTTGAGATTTGTTAATCATGTCTCCGATGGAAATTGGCCACAAAGAACACACATACTTTGGATCTTAAAATTTAAACAAAGTGAACTTATTCAATGTTGTGCTTAAGTCATTAATGATACAACTTTGTGGTTTGGTTGACTTTCTGAAATTCTTGCAGAAACCCAAACTTATGACAGCGTTGATTGTTCTTGCCTGCTTTGGAAATCCAGGTCATTGTGATGTAGAGGTGGATGGCTTTAGAAAAGCCATCCTGTTCTCCAGTCTCTTTTGAAATTCTTTTATAGATGGAACAATTGCAATATATTAATTTTATGCTTTTTTTTTGTACTGGGGATTGAACCCAGGGGTGCTTAACCACTGAGCTACATCCCCAGCTGCTTTTAATAATTTATTCAGAGATAGGGTCTTGCTGAGTTGCTTAGAGCCTCGCTAAGTTGCTGAGGCTGGCTATGAATTCATGATCCTCCTGCCTCAGCCTCCCAAGCTGCTGGGATTACAGACCTGTGCCACCGTGCCTGTCTTTCTTTCTTGGTCAAGATCATATCTAGATGTGCCTGTCTGATGTTCACCCATTCAATTCTATCAACATTTATTGAGTGCCTATTGTATCTCAGGCTGGTATGCACAAATGGATACACAGTCCCCAACCTCAAGGAGTTGGCAGAGAGGCAGAGACAGACACGTGAACAGACAACTGTAACGCAGTGCACTCAGCCTGCGAGTGGATTTAGGGTGTTTGAGAAATTCTCTAGTCACACATTTTCAAACAGTCTCTTGGGTCACTTCCACAGATGGCTCATTTCCTCCATTATGTTTTGATCCATCCTAACTTCATCTTGGATTTTCAGTTTACCTTACTTTGCTCCTGTTTCTTCTTTGACCAAAAAAATCTCCTTTAAATTCATCACACTCCTGGCTCAAGTAGACATCCCATTTATGACCAAAATAATATGGAAAGTCTCTGTGCGCAGACATACAAATAATCCTACACTGAGAAGTAGAAAATGCAATTTGCCGATAGTAGGTCCAGGATGATTTCCATTCTTGTAAAAAAAAATATAAGATGTATGTGACATATATTTGTATATGATTTGAACATATTTGGAAGACTATTTGCCCATCTGTTAGCAATGGCTACTTATGGGAAATAGGTTGGTGGGCGAGAGGCTTGAACTTTTTGTCTCACAGAATTCTGTCCTCTTTGGGTTTTTTCCACTTAAAATTTTTTTTTTAATGTGTGGAAAAAAATAAATAAAAACTATTAGCTCTTGGCTGTGCAGATCAACAAACCCAGACTAGAGGAAACTAAATGCCCTCCAAGACATCTCCTCTTCCCATCAAACTCCCTCCTGAGCCCCTGTGTACATCTCTCCATGAAGCAGCACGCCCCAAACTCACTGAGAATATTCCTTAATGCCTTCGGTCAACATGTATTTGCTGTGCATTTACTATGTGCACCGTGGATTCATGAGAGAATAAAACAGCTTCTTGCCTCTGTGGAGCTTCAGCCTGGTGACACAGTCCCTTTTCTGGCCTCTCTACGTGTTCTTTAAGGCTCAGCTCAGGGAGTCTCTCTTTCCTTCTTCCTCTTCTGCATCTTATAACATTTAATCTACAGGAGACTTTTGAAGATTCAAACCACCTTGACCACAGGGTCTAAAAGAAAGGCAACTGGATGGGTTCCATTTGTGTCTGCCTGGCCTTCATTTGGTGGTCTGCATTTTTAAGTGAACTGAGTACAGATGGGGGAGGCTGGTACCTCCTGGACCTTTTTTTTTTTTTTTTTTGGGTACTGGGGATTGAACTTCTGGGGCACTTGACCACTGAGTCACATCCCCAGCCCCTTTCAAATATTTTATTTAGAGATAGGGCCTCACTGAATTGTGTAGGGCCTTGCTAAGTTGCTGAGGCTGGCTTTGAACTTATAATCCTCCTGCCTCAGGCCCCCCACCCACACCCCGAGCTGCTGGGATTACAGGCATGCATCACCATGCCCAGCTCCTGTGCCTTCTTGAAGTGTAGAAAGGTGACAGGAAATGCTAATGATGTGAACAACCACTCATATAGCATAGTGAACACTATAGAGAAGAAGCAGAATTTATAAGGCTAGGTACTAAAAAGAAATGGATGCTGAGCTTAAGGGTGAGGTTTGCAAAGGCATTGAAAGGAAGTCTGAGTTTAGCTGGGATTTGAAAGATGAAATAAAGTGATTCGGGGGACACAGCTCCAGGTGGGAAAATCCAAGGTGCACGGCAGCATGATTCCAGAGAGTCTGAGGAGCAGGGTGAACTGAGCAGGCTGGAGAGGTAGGTGAGGGTCAGGTACTGCATGGTTCTGTGTAACCTGTTTCAGTCTGTTTTTTCACTGCTGTAACCAAAAGCTCTAACCAAAACAATTTTAGGGGAGGAATGTTTTATTTGGGGGCTTGCGATTTCAGAAGTCTCTCTGTCCACAGACAGCTGGCTCCATTCCTCGGGGCTCGAGGGGAGGCAGGACATCATGGAGGAAGACTGTGGTGGAGGGAAGCAGCTCACATGGTGATCAGGAAGCAGAGAGAGAGAGAGACCCCAAAGCCACACCCCCAATGCCCCCTCCTCCAGCCACACCCACCTGCCTCCATCAGGGATGAATTCACTGATTAGGTTAAGGCTAGAACCCAATCATTTCTCCTCCAAAACCTTTTTGTATTGTTTCACGTGTGGGCTTTTGGGGGACACCTCACATCCAAACCATAACAGCAAGCGTCAGATCCTGTGTGGTTTTGTACACCACTTTAAGGAGTTTGGGCTTCATTCTAAGAGAAGATTGGGGATTATAGAATGCTTTTAATTAGTGACAAGATAACACTTGCTTTTTAGAAGGGCCTTCTGACTGATGAGTCAGGTAACAGAGGGCCCGGTGTTTCTAGCTCGGTACTCGACCAGAGTGTACACGACTATGCACAGATTGAGTATTAGCAGAGCAAAAGCTTTTCCATCCGGTCACGGGTTCCCTTGACCTCTTCTCCATCCATCTGACATTTTCTCCTATGGCCTCTTCTCCATCACCCAGTTCAAATAGCTTTAGAATTTTTCTCTTTCCAGAAAAGGGGGGGGGGAAGACCTAAACATGCACTTCACAAAAGAGGCTACCCAGATAACCAATCCATTGGTTTAAAAAGGAAAATCAACTTTATTTTCATGATCAGTGAACTAAAATCATAAACCACCACACTGACCAGAATGGTGAACAGGGAAGACAGGACAATATCTAAATGTCGCTGAGAATGGGGAACGTCAGGGATGTTGACAAGGGTACAACTCTGTTCACATTCTTTGGAAAACTGGCAGTGTTTTCTAAAGGTGAACATACCTTTTGCTCTATGGCCTGGCAATTGCACCCAAAGAACTATACAAGGCCATTTATCACAGCAACTCAAAATGGAAAATGGCACCTCAATGTAGATACATCAGTTATGGTATGTTTATGTATCAGGACGTGAAGCAGCAACAAAAATAAGAAATGAACCACAACTATAAAAGGTAGGACAGAAGATGCTAGATGTGAATGAATATATATATATATATATATATAGTGACTGTAATTCCATCAAGATCTAAAGTAGGGAAGTTAATCGGTGCTATTAGAAATCTGGGTGGTGGTTCCCTTGGGGAGTCCAGAGAAAGCAGAAGTTGGGGTGGTGCAGGGACATGGGGTTTGCCAGGGACTGTCTGGTATGTTCTCTTTCTCAGCTTGGTCACTGTTCCACAAACACGATCACTTTATGATGAATTCACTGAACTGTATGCTGAGGATTTGTGGACTCGTTTTCATGCATATTTTAATAACAGATTAAAAAGGGAAAAACAGAAAAAGCTCAAGATATCAAAGAAATAAAGAAGAAGGCTCAAGATGCCAAAGCCATCTTCTTATCTTTGTGTTTGTGACAGGATTGGGCTGGGGTTGTGGCTCAGCAGCAGAGCACTTGCCTAGCCTGTGTGAGGCCCTGGGTTCCATCCTCAGCACTAAATAAATAAATAAATAAAATAAAGGTATTGTGTCCAAATGCAATTTAAAAATAAAGATATATATATATTTCTTTATTTTTTTTAAAGAATGACCTCAGGGTTAAACTTGGTCAGTGCTTTCTTCTGATATCATTTCCTTCCCTTGGCCCTTCTACCATGTCACCATACTAGGAGATGCTCTTTGACAGGATCTTCAGGTGCCAGATGGTGGCGAATTTTCCTTTTGAATGAATCTGTTTTATTTGTTTGTTTATTTATTTATTCATCCATCTATCCATTCATTCATTCATTCTGAGGATTGAACCCAGGGGCATTTAATCACTGGGTCACATCCCTAGCTCCTTTTTATTTTTTATTTTGAGACAGGGTCTCCCTAAGTTGCTCAGAGCCTTGCTGAGTTGCTGAGGCTGGCTTTGAACTTGCAATCCTCCTGCCTCAGCCTCCAGTGTCACTGGGATTATAGGCGTAAAGCACCATGCCTGGCTTCTTGTATTTTTTAAAACTTTGATCTTAGAGACATGTTCTTTTCTGACTTGGTTCTCGTTATGCCCTTTGGTTAGGTATGTAACCCGCTGGTTTACTTCCCCTCAGGGATCCTGAGCCTTTTCTTCTCTCTTCCAACACGTATGTACTGGGCAGATGCTCCCTCTTTACTGTGCACATTTTTGAATTGTTTGCAATTGTTGCAAGAAATATGCTTTGGTTTCAAAACTCAAAATATCATAAAAATATATCTTTTAAAAAAAATCCTGGGTTTGCTAGTGCAACTTAACTATGTGCCAGCCATTAGGCGTCAAAATTTTCTCACACCTGAACGATATACACCCACTATTTGTGTTACCAGTTTTATGCTGGTATCTCTGGACTCATGCTTCTGCATCGATTTGTGTAACCATTGGGCAAGCTGGTTTAATCTTTTTACCTTAATTTCCTCATCTATAATGAGGATAATGCCAACCCTCTCCTCTTATGATTGTCAGGAGATTTAAGTGAAATGATACATGTAGAATGCCTGGCATAGAATAGTTGCTCAATAAATAGGGCAGAATTGCTGCTGATTTGCACCTGCAGACCAAGTAGTGTGAGATGTACTTACTGGAGGGCTATTCTGTAGAGAACAACCAGTGACCATTTCACCTGTTCCTCTCAGAAAAGCAGTCATTTCCCTAAAACCTCAGGCCCCAGGAGAGGTCACCCTGATTTAGGGACATAAAAATAAAGCCAATAGGGCTACATGTGTTTGATTTCTTTCAAACATAGGTGATTATGTGGCTCAGAGGGGCTGGGGAGTGAGAAGAGTACTCCATATCTTAGAGAAGCTAGTGAGATGCTTTAACAAATATATAAGAATCATATATAATTGGCACACACTTTGTTTGAATGCAAACACTGCTGTTGAAGTGGTGCTTAAAAACAGTTTGTTGGCCTTCTCTTCGTACAGGAGAAACATTTCTCTCGTTTACACTACTCACTTGCTTAGCAAACCCTTATTTATCCTATAATGCAAGCGTAATCTGCCCAACATGTCCAAATGCCCACAGATCCTGAATTAGTGGAGTCTGAATTAATGGAATTC
Source organism: Marmota marmota marmota (assembly GCF_001458135.2). Taxonomy (NCBI): domain Eukaryota; kingdom Metazoa; phylum Chordata; class Mammalia; order Rodentia; family Sciuridae; genus Marmota; species Marmota marmota. Next base: position 15,234,356 of record NW_025999941.1, read on the forward strand.
GAAGCAGTCTCTCGTGGAGAAATGACAAGCATCTGAAAAACAACCCACTCCAAGAATGTTAAGCACACTCCAAAAAAATTACCTCTTCTGGGCTGGGGCTGTAGCTCAGTGGTAGGGCGCTTGCCTCACACGAGTGAGGCACTGGGTTCGATTCTCAGCACCACATTAAAAAAAAAAGTACTTATAAAAAGATATTGTGTCATTTACAACTAAAGAAAAGAAAAATCACCTCTTCCCTCCCCTTTCCTCTCTCTTCCTGCTTGTTGTCTGGCTTTCAAAGGAGACAGAGGAAGACAGATGCCAGTGGATATTCTCAGGACATTTGAATGGTTATTTATTGAGAAGCCACAGTTTCCCACACTTTCATAACTGTAGGCTTTATATAAGGCAAAAGCAAGATGGATCCACTACTTTACACAGGAAGAGAGCGCTCTGCAGCTGACCTCAGGGTCGTGCAGTTACAGATCAAAACGCAATGTACATGACAGATATAAAAAACAGTGTGGAACAAAATAATTTAAATTATGATTACAGTCTACAGAGGGAAATATCCACATCTTATTATAAACACATTTATAATCTAGGGTTGTCATTTAAATATTCAGGTGGGTTTTTTTTTTACATACACAGTTATTGAAACATAAAAGCAAAATGTTAACATTTAGGATGATAAACTTTATGACAGAAGACAGTTACTCTGAACTGTGCTCCATGCTAAGTCATGATGGGATTGCCCCCTTGCCGTGGCAATTAAGATAATTAATCTGCCAGTATGTAGCCTTTTATGGCTAACTATATTGATAGCATATAGATGAAAGGATAGGCCAACAAGGATGCTAGGATTCCATTTTTTTAAAATATATTTTTTTTAGTTTTAGGGGAACAGAAAGAACCAAAAGTTGGCTATTGGGGCCTGGCCTTTGGTTTATTAAAAAAAAAAAAAGCAGATCTATGTGCTTAAATTATTTATGTACTCATTTAAATAACCAGCATCCACAAACATGAATCAAAGAAAAAAGTCTCCAGCATCCTCGCCTTCACATCCATTTATCTTCAATGTCTACACAGTTTGTGAATGAAGCATCATTTCACTTGGCTGGTAAGAGAGACCCGTCTAGCAGTTGGACTATGTATTCTCCATGAACAGTATTTAAAGAATGGTGCGCCATATTGCTTGTAAACATATAGACATGGAAATAAGGAAACCAATGGATTGGAAGGTCATTGCTAATCTTGGTACCACATAGCTAAAATGGCAATTGTATTGGTAAACATCTCATGGGCATGGTAGTTGACAGAAAATTCCCTAATGGAGTTAACTAACAGACTAAGGACATGCATTGATTACAGGACTGTCCCAGTGGACTTGAAGGACCAAATGGTCTAATCATCTTCTTCATCTTCCTCGTCGCTGTCTTTCATGCTGATCCCCTGCAGGCCCCCACCCTCGCTCACTGAGGCCGTGGCTTCTTCTACAGTGAGCCGGTTCCGGATGGTCTCGTAGGTCTTGCTGTTCAAGGTGGAATCCAGGACCCCTTGCAATCGGAAATCTCTATAGGTTTTCTAAGGAGGGAAAAGATGAAATGAAATGATAAGGGAGATATCGTCTCCAAGGTGGGTAGGGAGAGGATGCAAAGCAGGTGTGACCTTCTGCTAAATGTCACTCTTTATGCATTGCTAGATAAAAAGCCACCGTGCTCAGATTTCACTTGTACTGAAAACTGAGATTCATTAAATGACAGAAAATGAGAAACTGTGACAGGATAAACTGTATTAGATGAGACAAAGCAAAGAACATAAGCTTGTGTTTATTCAATTCCATAAAGGGAAATGTTCCATGATTGTTTTGGTTCTTTTTTTTGGGGGGGGAGGGAGGGGGTCTGGTTCTTTCTCTTAGGTTCGTATAAAATAATATGATCGACAGTGTTAAGGGGCTATAATGTATAAATAATGGATCCAGTGATTATGGTATTTTATTATTTCAGTTACAGTCTGGTCTTTGGAATTTTTGAGTCTTATAATTGCATGAGCCATATCCCTCTGTCTCATTCACAAGATAGACATATGTATATTGGTATATGAAACCTATTACGGGCAGCAACAATTATGGGCAAGATGGAGCGCTAATGCCTCATCAATATGGTGCAAGCATGTGACTCATTTCTCATCTCCTTGGGAAAGAACTGTATTGATTCCGTTCACAACTTTATGCTCTCAGGGAAGAAATTTGGCTCTTTTTCAAGAACAATGGTTTGGGATTACTGTACCACAAGTTCTTTCTTTGTTCCTTCAGGCGATTTCTTTCGGATTTCCTTAGGTGTCCTAAGGACTGTTTTGCTAGAAATCCCTTAGTGTTAATTGAACATGACCAGAAGCATCTGGCTGTTGTCTACTTCATAATTTTTTTTTTTAAAAAAGGTCTCTGTTTAACTACAATTCTGCTCATCACACTGCCTATCATTTTAGCTACTGATTCTGCTGTTTGCTTCTCCTATTGATATAGGAAATTTGCTAAAGGGGCCAGAGAAGGAGTGTTAACCTGTTTCAGTATCACTCTTGCCATTCTTTCTTTTTTGGTATAGGGATTGAACTCAGGAGCATTCAACCTCTGAGCCCCATCCCCAGCCCTTTTTTTTGTATTTTATTTAGAGACAGGGTCTCACTGAGTTGCTTAGCACCTTGCTTTTGCTGAGGCTGGCTTTGAACTTGCAATTCTCCTGCCTCAGTCTCCCAAGCCGGTGGGATTACAGGCCTGTGTCACTGTGCCGGACCATTATTTCTATTTTCAATAGTCATCCAATGCAGTCACAGTGTTAGCAATCGCAAGGTCAACCTCCTCTGAAGGTCATACATTATGATGACCGTAGAGTCAATGACAGCTTGGCTTAGAGAAGCCCCATAATGTAAGATTATGTGCAAGATGGCTATGTTCCCTCTTTGCTATTTTATGCCCAATGCTCCAGCAGGATTACCCATAGAGCCTTCCTTCCCTCTTAATACGAACTGAGTGTATAAGGTCGACCCAAATCATGGATCAAGCTGCAGGTTTTCTGAAGAGGAGGACGAAGCAGCCAGGTCAGTGCCTGAATGGTGTCTCCGCCTTGAGCGCAATAAGGTGGGAAAATGAGTGGATCGACCGGAATTTTTGAACTTTTCAATCAGATAGTCTATGGCCACTTAGAATACCATAATTGTTGCCAAAACCGGAGAGAAAAAATAAAGCTAAAACAGCTCTAGCATTTCTCCCCTTTATACAAATTCCAGAGCAGTGCGCTCCCCGACCGGACTCCGAGTGCCTAAGGGTAAAGGCCGTGTCTAGTCACTTTTGAATCCTCCATCTGGTGATACACGGGGAGGGGCTCGCCTCATCGTACCCAGTGTTGGATGAATGAATACATGCTTGCTGAATAATGAATGAATGGATGAATAAACGGGGTGTCTGTTGAGACAAGAAAGAAAGCCAAATATCCTTGGAAATTTGCCCTGGAGAAGGAGACCTCTGGGTCACGGACTTGGCACAGAGGTGGCAATTCTGTTTCCTACCCCTGTGTCACGGCCTTCATTCAGCTGGGCCCGGTTTTGGTGAAAGTGAAGGGACTCCCGTGGCATGACCTTTCCATGTTGTCCCTCTTGTGATTCGTGTGTGCGCGCATGCATGTATGTGCAACCGAGTGTGTTTGGCAGACGGTGAACATTAAGGCTTCTCTCTGACATATCTTTTCTTAATTAAATAGGGTGAATTCTCAACAGAGACCTGGAAATACCAGTGATGGGGAGATCATTTTTAAGGTATTCTAAATTATGTCTTCTTTTCAGGTCAAACAGAAAATCTGACCCCAACTCTGCCCAGGCATATTCATACTCAGAAAATGGAATTCAAGAGGCTAGTGAGTTTGCCTTAAAGAAGCAAAGAAAATAAAAAAATAAAAAAAGGGAAAAAGACAGGTTCATAGTTCAAGTGCATACGTTTCTTTTTAAAGAGCTACAGTACTCTTGCTGCCTGTAACCTTTCCTGGGCAGACGCTCTGTGAGATCAAATGCAGATGATGATAACTCTCCTTAATTACACACAACCAAACAGTAATTGGTTGTAAGTCAGCACTGGGGTCCAGGAGTACCTTCAGGGGGGTAGTTGCTAATCCAAAAGGGACCAGGAAATGGGGGTGGGGGTGAGTGCCGGGAAGACTTTTGGCACACTGTTAAAAAAACCCCAGCAATTCAGCTACCTTGAGGGTTCAAGTATTTTAAAAGAGACTTTGTGCTTTGAATAGGAGTTTTGCATACGAATGTTTTAAAACCCTCCACGGGTGAAGCATCAAATGGAAACTGAAATGATCAAAAACGTATTTACCCCCTTCTGTGATCTTATTATTTCATGTAAACCACTGAGATTTCACGCTGAAATAATTATCATTAGTTCAAGGCACACACACAAGAACAGGGAAAAAAAGCTACTTTGAGGGTATGTTATCTCACCTTTGTGATCCTTTACATTTGATTGTATACACGCCTTGGAAGAGACACTACTTCAATTAACTATGAGAACAATATTGATTTGCATTCTGATAATGATCACAGGACATCTTTAGAAATAGCTGGAGGTAAATATTTCCATTAAATTAATTGTGGCAAAATTTTATTTAATTAAACCATAAGTGAAATTCGTAATTTATGTGATTAGCATCAACGGCACCCAAAGCTAGTTTTTAAAATCTAAAGCAAGGGAGATGGCCTCTGTTGTATTTTTAAATGGCAAATACATAAAATAATTTTTCTATCTGGATAAAGATATCAAATTCCTTTTTATTAAAGTCTAAATAAAAATTAACCAGGCATCACAAAGTGATTTCATTGGTTTTTCTTATGGGAGATAACTGTTTTAGAAATCATCTTGTATGTATTTTATATGTATGTAGATATTCTTTGTGTTAAGGAAGTTCTGCAGCTTGGGAATGAAATGTATTTCAGTAAGGTATTTGCAAAGGAGAATAATTATTTTTTTTTCTTTTACCTTTACCATCCTAATTAGTGTTTTCAACTGATATATGTGAAGCTGTAGGTCCATCCGGTCTGTCAACCAGGTGCAGATGACGTTCATAGAGCTGTTGTACCATTGCTGAAAAAGAGACAGAAGTTCTCCAGCCAACGCATCGTGGAGCGCTGACGGGGCAGACAGGGAACAGACCACGTTTGAGCACCCTGCTCTGTTCCAGGAGGAAACAAAGTGGTTAAAGAGAGTTTGCAAGCACAGAGATCATGAACATTAATTTACATAAAGCCGCCAGGTGCTGGATGGGTCTAAATGAGAGCGGTGTGGACTCAGAAGCTAAGGTAGAACTCCGCTACTCTAGACATTCCAAACATAGTCCACCTTTTGCTCTTCTGATTCTCTTTGGAATTGGTTTACTTTACTCAGCGTTGATTCAAAGCATTCCTGATTTCCTAATGCTATTGTCTCCGATGTCCAGAGAAGTGGGGGCTTCTCCACTGAACTATTTAATGTGCATTGCAACTTACCTTTGGAAAGCCCTGGACTTCTGTCTGCTAAGTACAATTCTGGGAATCAGGCTGAGAGCCTTATGAACTGGGGGAGACGTTTACCTCCATTTACCCAATTGGAGTGTTTCTGATAAAGACAATGAATGATTATTTCTCTTTAAGGGCCAAACTCTACTCTGGGCAGCCCATGTGCCCTTATATTGGCTGTGCAATCTGTTTTAATATTAACACCAAAAAATTATGGAAGAAGAAGGGGGAAAAAAACCCATTTACAAATGAGCTCATTTCAAGCTGTTGAAATCATACTTCCCCTTAAGGGGGTTAAATTTTGCTTCTTGTCTGTGAAAAATGCTTGAAGCTGTGTCACTTTAGACTGCCACCCCTGTGGTGCAGGAAGTCTCTGGTGCAGTATAATTTTGCAGTACTGCTCATATATTCATAAATCTCACTCGGAGACATATGAACAGTGTTATGAAGTGTCAGTATGAAAAAAAAATCTAATCTTTTAAACTTCACCAGGTTTCATTACGCTCTGCTGCTTATACCAAACAATTTACAAATAAACTGAAAAGGTGTGGACGGACCTATATATTTATTTATAGGGCATCTATATGAAGCGTGCACAGAAAAGAGGCAAAAAAAGAAAAAAAGAAAAGAAAAAGAAAAAGAAAGAAAAAAGTGGTTAGAGAATTGAGAGGAAGCACACTCTCATGCTAACCAATACACACACACCACACTCACATCACACAGCAGTGGGGACTCAGAAAGCATAAATAAAAACATGTTTCCGATGGTAACTCCACCCTTTCTCACCTAAAGATCATCCAAAATCAGTTTATGCCTAACACTCACAGTTTTTCTGAAGCCTTGTTTCTGACTTAATTTCTTAAAAAAAAAATTAATTTGGGTTTTTACTTGCAAGGTAGAACTGCCAAGTTTCACCTTGCAAGAAACGACACAGTCTCAGCCATGGCATCCAGAAGCCCTCTTTGCAATCTCTTTCCTAGCTAGGCTCCTTGCTCATCAGAGCCAATTGTGGCTCTCTTTGGAGCCCAGCCGCAACAGAGACCACACTACCCCAATCGAGGCAGCACTGAAGCCTCACAGCCAACTCCTGCTCTTTTAAAGATCATGGAGGCGAAACTGTCAGTTTTAGGAACCTTCTGTCCCTCCCCAGGGAGCAGGCGGGTGGGGGATTTTTTTTTTTTTTTTGGTGTGCATGTGTGTGTGTGACATGTACAGTTCACCCCATGGAGAGGGGAGAGATGGCTAGGGTCAGTTTTCTTCAGGCATGGACAGGTTTTCCCCTCTAGGGGTGAGAATATTTTACTGAAACTTTTTTTTTGGTGGTGGTTGGTGGTGGGGGAGTGTTTTTGGCACCTCCTGCCTTGGGATTCTGGAGCATTTGCTTCTATGGCATCTGGGTTTGTTAAGAAGGGGTCTGGAGACAGGGCTGTCATGGGTCACAAGTGTTTGTGCAGCCTAACCTTACTCTAGGCAACTGGGGACTCTCCTGGGCTCACCCCAGGCCTCAAATTTCATCTTTGTTTGCTGAATCTGATGATTTTGAGAGTCAAAAAAAAAAAAAAAACAAAAACCTCTGCCTTTGACCTTGGCCTCCTGGGGTTGGAAGATGACCTTCAAAACAACCTTGGTGACTTCCTGGCCAAACTACAAGCTCAGGGCTTCATGATGGATACATCTCTGGGACACAAAAGAGGAGTGTGGCACTCTGGCTTCTAGGCAGAGGTGGCATTTTGCTTTGGCTGTGACAACAGACAAACCGGCACTGGCTTATATCACTGCCAGCAAGCCTTGTGCAACATGCCTTTTTTCTCTTTGCTGAGAGACGTGCCACCTTTCAGGAAATTAAAAAAAAAAAAAAATAGCACCCCCCCTTTCATTTTATATAGGCAGTTCCCACTCTTGTACGTGGTTTTAAAATAGTTAAAAAAAAACACAAAATAAATAAAAATACAAATAAAAAGGTAGCCTGCTATCAAGCATCTTGCTCTGCTTCTGGAAGGGTAGGGAGGTAGGGAAAGTATACAGCAAGGGATCAGTGCCTCACACGCAGATTCCCACCCCAGGAGAACAAGAAAACCCTGGAACATCCATGCTTTTCCTCCTGGATCTCACATCTAGCAAAAGAAGTGTAAAAAATGTATGATGCCCCATTGGCTGCACACTTAAAGAGGCAAAAGGGAGTAAGTCACTCCTTTCCAAACCTTATGCTCAGTAGATGAAATTGGAGGCACTTTTGGAATCAGCACAGAGCTAACTTGGTTTTTCCAGAAAGGCGCTTAAAGGCATTTGGAAGTCGGAGAAAGCAGGAGGCACTGCCTTCTAGAACTTTAAAAATGTTAGAGGTAAAAGGGATCTTCCAGAGTACCCTTGGGAGAGGAGGCGAGGACAAGTGACTTGTCCAAGCACACACTGAGTGATGCCAGAAGCGGCAAGCTCTCCAGTGGACTGAAATAGCAGACCATCCATTCCTCCCCCTCCCCCCCACCATGCAGATACAGTCACATGCTGGTCCTGAGAACTGGCACCATGCATCTCCTCCCAAGTCCACATTTAGGGACACACGCGGACAGTTAGAAACAGGCCACAGAGGAGGTTTTTACACCACAGACATTGGCAAACACCACAGACCAGGGCTTTCTCCCTCCTAGAAAGCCAATTGTTAAATATTTATCAGTGAATTACCGGGTGTCTGAGTTATTCTTGCTCTTCCTCGTGGGGCTCCCAGTGCTTATTAATCAGGGTTGCTTTATTTGAGATCAATGCTAATGCAGCAGATTTGTTATGATTCTTCAAAAGACAAAATTCATAAAACATTTTAAGTTCTCCCCATTTTGTTTTTGTCTTTGGTTCGGATATGCCTTTTCTGGAGCTATCCTAACACCTGGGCACTAAATTTTTGATAAAATGTACTCTAAATGGGAAGGAAAAAGAATTGCGAGCCAGCGACATGCACTAAGTATTTAAGTCGAATCAGACTTCTTGGTTGCCTTCCCTAAATTCAGGTATATTAATTCAAAACTTCCTGAGTAAGGTTATTTTAACCCTAAAAAAAAGAAAAAAAAAAGAAGAAAGAAAAAGCAGTAGAGAATAAAATCTGCAGTAGCCTGAGCTTCTTTAAAATATGTCCCTGGGGGGATGAATCTGTGACGGTTTTCCACTTGGAACCCAAAGAGATATCCATCACATGTATGGTTCCTGGGTTTCAGGGCCCTTGAAAAGCTGGATCTTCTCCAGTAGCTGCAACTCCATCTGAAGGTTCTATTTAAAGGGAGCTGGGCTGGGTGCCGTGGTGAACGCCTGTCATCCTAGTGGCTCAGGAGGCTGAGGCAGGAGGATCCCAAGTTCAAAGCCAGCTTCAGCAGCTTGGCAAGGCCCTAAGCAACTCAGTGGGACCCTGTCTCTAAATAAAATATAAAAAGGGCTGGGGATGTGGCTCAGATTTGTACCAGGTTCAAATCCCTGGTACAAAGTAAATAAATAAATAAAAATAAAAAGATCTGGAAGGCTGATCAAAATCCTTACCATTTAATTCTTTTATACTTTTTACAGGTTGGTGGTTAAAAGCACAGGCCCTAACACACACCAGAGTTTATGATCTAAAGCAAGTCACTTACAATCTCAGTGACTCAGTTTCCTGATGAAAATGGGAACGGAACAGTTTTTTCTAGTCTTTTTCTGATGAGTAAATAAAGTAATGCTCATGCATCATGGTAATTGGCTGCCATAAATGTGAGCCCCCTACCACTGTCGTCACTATTACTGTCTCCTCCCCCACCTCAACTGCCACCATCATCATTTCTCATTTATTTTTTTCTGTCTCTCAATCTAAGAGATTTAAAAAAAAAAAAAAAAACCCTAAGGGAGAAAGCAGACTGTTTTGATAAGACTTATCAAACACAGAGTAACTCTTAGCGATGCAATTCTGTTGGAAAATCATGCCGTGGTAGATCATCACCCAAACCTATCTTGGGTGCATACAGCACATTTTAAATGATACTGTTCTGGATTAAAGTCTTGGGTTAAAAGGATTCAAAGAATGAGTGACTTCTCAAACCCCATGGTGATAAGTACAGCTTCCGCCAGGGCTGGTGACTTATTATCTGGATAACCTCAAGCAAACTGCTTAACTCTCTGACCCTCGGTCTCCTCTTGGGGTTAATGCCATACCTACTTCATAGGATTAGTGTGAGCATTAAAAGAGATAATTTATGTAAAGTGCCCAGTACAGTGACTACCACATAATAAGCACTCAATAAAATTTAGCCATCACATGACTCTCAGAAACATAATATGGACTTTCAAGTTTGCAACAAAACATTTTTTTTTTCCCTTGGTCCATTTCTAATAGAAGTTGAGGTCAGTGACAGGCAGATATACTCAGGTCACATATTCTGCCTGCAAACATACTGACTTCATATGGAGGAATCCTTACACATGACATGTCTCTTTGTAGCTTCAGGCTTCACTACCTCCAGGATTAGTTTGAGGCAGTGAAACACAATTGTGCAAAAGCAGGATTGAATACTGACTTTAATTACAATTTTGATATTTCATTCACCATGGATTCTTTTGCATTGATTGTGATTTTTAAAATGTTGTATTAAAATGTGAATTGATCTTGATGATTACATGTATCAGATTTTTCCATCTATTTTGCAATTGAGGTGACTCATTCACTTCTCCCTCGCATTTGCCCTTCGATTCACTGGAAACTTTATTCCCCAGAAAAATGCAGGGATTGAGAGACAAGATGAATAATTAGCACCTCACTGGACAAGGAAGGGTTCACAGGAGCCAGTGTAGGGCTTTTGCTTAAATCTGGGTAATCTCCAATCAGCGATGTCAATCAGTGATGTTGTCTTTTCTGCCACCGTCACTTAATAAGTCTTAATTCTTGACCCCTGACATATGGATATTAATTTGATGTCCTAAAGAGACATTACTGTTAATGGGGACATTTGTTTTCAGAACAAAACACATCTCACAGATGAGTGACAATGGAAATAAGGAACAGACGGGAGATGGGGCCATGTACTGTATTCCATATGCACCTGTCACAAGGGCAATTTATTATCTCCTGAACTTATGCAAACCCCCTGTCAGACCAGACCATTCTATAAGACTTTAGAGTCTCTCTCTCTCTCTCTCTCTTTTTTTTTTTTTTGCACACGGTGTGGGGAGGTACCTGGGATTGAACTCAGGGGCACTTAACCACAGAGCCACATCCCCAGCCCTATTTTGTATTTTATTTAGAGACAGGGTCTCACTGAGTGGCTTAGGGCCTTGCTAAGTTGCTGAGGCTGGTTTTGAACTCGAGATCCTGCTGCCTCAGTCTTCCTAGCAGGCATGCACCCCTGTGCCCAACTCATTGCCTCCTCTTGAGAGAAATGATTAGGAAAATTTGTAAGAGGATGAAGGATATTCTTTTTTTTTAAATACTTATTTTTTAATTTTAGGTGGTCACAATATCTTTATTTTTATGCGGTGCTGAGGATCGAACCCAGTGTCTCATGCATGCTAGGCAAGCACTCCACCGCTGAGCCACAACCCCAGCCCAGGATGTCCTTTCTTATCTAGAATTAACACAGTTTGTCTTCTTAGTCCTACCTTTTCTTCTTATTTTATGTTGGTAGCTCTGCAATTGCTAGTGGGAAAGATTTTTCACCGTGGGCAGTTTGTTTTTAAGGAAAAATACAACTCACAAAGCTGCCTTCATCACAATGGCTTGGGTTTTCCTAACAGAGTGTTAGAGATAAAAGAAGTATAATATGGATCAAAACTTCAGTCCTAAAAAATTATATATGCTGTAAAAGTTTTAGTGAAAAGGGAAAGCAAAACAGTCAAGAGTTTTCACATCAGGGGACCAATGTTTCTTTCATAAAATTAAAGATGTCATAGGGCAGTGCTGTCAGAGAATCAATTTCAGGTAGATTCACAAATAATGAAAACAGTCCAGTGCAAAACTCAGTTCTTCCTATTGCTTTTCTTTTTTTTTTCCTAAAGAAAAATTTTTACTGATGTATAACATGCATATTATAGGTATCTCACTTTGGCCAAACATGTACAGTTACAGCATTTGTACATGTGCACGTGTAACCACACACACATACAGCAAGGCACACAGCCCTGTGTCTATAACTGAGAATAATATTTAGATATGTACCATTAAAATAAGCTCTCTCTCTCTCTCTGTGTGTGTGTGTGTGTGTGTGTGTGTAGTGCAGAGATTTAACCCAGGGGTACTCACTAAGTTGCTGAGGCTGGCCTTGAACTTGCCTCTGCCTCCTGAGTCACAGGGATTACAGATGTGTGTCACTTCAATCTCTTTAAAACTCATGACTCTGTTGAACATACCCTCAGCCTGAACAACAGCTAAAATTCACCAGGAACTGTGTTCATTCTAAATATGCATTTCCTTTGAAATTGGCATGTTTAAATCATATATACCAGGGACACAAGGCAGCTAAAACCTGGGCAGTTCATTGCCTACCTCTAAATAGTGCCATAGTATAGTTGGATCACCCATAGTTTTGCTTTACAGACAGGAAACAGAGGCTCAGTGAGGTAAAGTGGTAGTAACTAGCAAGAGATGGAGCAGGGACTTAAAACTCTTCGAGGCACAGCATCCTGGTGGCTACCAGAATCCACTGGACCTAGCTGTCCTGTGTGTGAATCTTTTTTTTTTTTTTTTGTACCAGGGATTGAACCCAGGGTTGCTCAATCACTGAGCCACATCTCCAGCCTTTTTAAATATTTTATTTAGAGACAGGGACTCATTGAGTTGCCTTATTTACTGAGGCTGGCTTTAAACTTGTGATCCTCCTGCCTCAGCCTCCTGAGCTGCTGGGATTACAGGCATGTGCCCCCATGCCTGGCTTTGTGTGTCAGTCTTGATTGATCCCTTTTAACCTCTCTGTGCCTTGGTTTTCTCATCTGGTAAGTGGGATGATAATAAAACCCACTGAGGGTTGACGGGATTAAATGAGTCAATATGTCTCAAGTCCTTTCAATGGGCCAGGCACATACTAAGCATTAGCCATTATGATGTGAGCCATATTATCCCACCCTGCTTGATAAGGAAGAAATCAAATATCCCCAAGGGCAAGCTGTTCAGAACTGTATAAAACATTATGAGCAGTTCCCATTCTCCTAAAAATGCCTGAGCAAGCAGGTAATTTGGTAACAGAGTGGTAACAACCTGTGTCTGGGGACTAAAGAGACACAGTGAAAGCTGGAGGATTTTATCTTTTTTCTGGAAAGTACCCTTTCTCCAACTCAATGCAGCCATCCATCAGAGAAACTGGCTCAGCATCCTGTCTAATGAAGAAATGACATTGTATCTGTTGGCAAGGAGTCCAAGAGGAAGATAATCCCTTGACCACACCCATGTGACTAAACTCTTCGCTTTGTTTTTAGTGACAAAGGGGAGTTATTATTAATTAGGGGGGGAAAATATTCCCACCACCAGTTTAAATGGCTGCATTGAAATACTGTAATGAAATATTTCACGTTCAAAGCTTTCCGTGCATGTTTCTACCATACAATTTGGGTAATTTAAGAACCTGTGAAAAATATCATCCAGGGTCTTTTTAATGTCTACCGAAGTAACCGTAGCCTGATCACCCTAAGCCACAATTCCACGGCTCCATGAGTCTCTTGGGGATCTAACTCTGTTCAGTGTTCTAATCAAAGATTCAGGGAGGGTATGACCAAAAAAAGCCCTGGCTTGTTCAAGCCATCTCTGCCAAATAGGCAAAAAACTTCATATCTCAGGATTTGTCAGAGCTCCCTAAGGGCCAAGTAAACCCTTTCTAAAGGGCATATCATCTGAATGCTTTCTGGAAAGGGGAAGCCATTCAATGGCTTCTGCCCCACTTGAGTGTCACTGTCATTGAGGATCTGATCTTCTGAAACCCATCAGAGATGGGTATTTCCCAGCCACAGCTTCAGGACGCTCTGCTAAAAGCACAAAGCCAAAACCAGTCATCCAAAACAGAGGACTGGGAGTAGCCCCATGACCTTCCCCGCAGCCCCAAATGTCCTTTTCAGCTGAAGATGGATTTCCTACCTCTATATTTCTTTGGATGCCTAAAAACTCATCTTTGGGTTGGAAGTCTTTGCAAAGCTTGCTGTAGTTGTTCAAATGGCCCAAGCCTGAAAGCAAGACCGCATCTCTCTGGGGGCTCACTAACGGAGCAGGCCAAGAGACAGTGGCAGTCTCACAGTCTAGTCACCTACAACTTGGAGCTGGGACAATAAAGCTCCTTTGCCTTTAGCCTTTTCTCCTACTGGGGGTGGGTGGGTGGGGGGATAGTGCAAAAGACATTTTAAAAAAAATGGATTTAAATTATCACTGCTTAAAATGCTTACTTCTGTAGGAACTTGGAAGTTAGCATTTGAGAGCAATTTTATTTTAACCCCCTTAGCAAGGACCTAAATAATATCATGATATTCTTTTAAAAAATATCTTTATTTTAATGTGGTGCTGAGGATGGAACCCAGTGCCTCACACATGCTAGGCAAGTGCTCTATCACTGAGCCACAACCCCAGCCCCATGGTATTCTTTTATTCAAATAAACAGTTATTTTTCACATGAGCAAAGTTTATCTCTTTAAACCTGAAATGTGGAGAAATATCCAACAATAAGATCTTCAGTATCCAAATTTCAAGCGAATGATCCAAATAGTGAATCTAAACTTGGATTCTTTATGCGTCTCAGACCTATCAATATTCATTGCATGGGCTGAATACAAGGAGAGGTAAGAGTCTAGAAGGATCCTTCCAGAAAGCAACCAAGTAGGTAAGCTTAATTCAAAGCTTAGCTTACATGGGCCTTACATGTATCTCTCTCAGGAAGATATATTCTGTGTTTTTTTAGTGGTTTGGTTAACTAGTTGGCAGCCACAACAAGCTACACAAGCTAGCCAAAGCCAGACTGTTAATGATTTTGCTGCTGCCGAATCAACCAGACTGTATGAAACCCCACAAATAACACAATCTCCTTTTATGCTACCCAAACTCCTGTCTTGATGAAGTGGACGGTCATCTACAAAGAGACACGATGGTCTCTGAAAGGCTTTCTTTCCTAATAATCATGATACTACTGGAAACAGTTTATCACCTTTGAATGAGAAAATAAAGTCAAAGATCAATTCAGAGATATCTACTTCAAGACAGGAACATCAATGACGGGAAGACAGAGTCTTAAATGTGATTTTCAGTTGCAAATACTACTTCCAACCAAAGGCAAATACCACCCTTCCACCATTGCCACAATCTGAGTGAGTGACATTATTGAAAGCTGGGTGATCTAGCAATTTCACTTCTGGGAATCAATACAAAAAAAAAAAACTGACAGTGGGATCGCAGAGAGATATTTGCACACCTGTGCTCAGAGCAGCATCATTCACAACAGCCAAGGGGAGAAAGCAGTGTCTATCCAGGGAGGTATGGAAAACCAAAATGTCATAGATACATACAATGGACTATTACTTAGCCTAAAAAGTCCAGGAAATCCTGTCATATGCCCCCAAATGGATGCACAGTTAGGATAATGTCAAGTGAAATAAGCCAATCACAAAAAGACAAATACTGTGTGATTTCCCTATATGAGGTAATCAAGACAGATCAAATTCTTAAAGCCACATCAATGTTTATAGCAGCTCAATTCACAATAGCTAAGCTATGGAACCAACCTAAGTGCCCTTCAACAGATGAATGGATAAAGAAAATGTGGTACATATACACAATGGAATATTATTCAGCCCAAAATGAAGAATGAAGTTATGGTATTTGTTGATAAATGGATAGAACTGGATACCATGATCATGCTAAGTGAAATAAGCCAATCCCAAAAAACCAAAGGATAAATGTTCTCTCTGATAAGTGGGTGCTAACACACAATAAGGAGAGCAGGAAAAATAAAAGTTCATTGGATTAAACAAAGGGGAATGAAGGGAAGGGAGGGGAGGGATGGGAATAGGAAAGACAGTGGGATGAACTGGACATAACTTCCCTATGTTCATATATGAATACATGACCAATGAAACTCCACATCATGTCCAACCAAAAGAATGGGAAGTTAGACTCCATGTCTGTATAATATGTCAAAATGCACTGTACTGTCATGTAAATCTAAAAAGAACAAATTTAAAAAAAAAAGGAAGTCAAATTCACAGAAACAGAAATGGTGATTGATAGGGGATAAGGGAGGAGAAATAGAATATTGGTTTTAATGATTATAGAGTTTCAGTTTTTCAAGATGAAAGAAGCTGTAGAGATGGGTTGGACAATACCGTGAATCTACTTAATGCTATGGAACTGTATACTCCGGAATGATTAAGATGGTACATTTGACATTATATAATTTTACCACCAGAAGAGAAAAAATGGGAAATCAAAATCATTTTTCATACTGAAGAGGAAACTTTGCCTAGGAAAGTTCAGATGGGTAGCTGTGTATATATTCTTATCTGGGAACACTCAACCCTATTTTCCAAAAAGAGGGAAAAAAAATTCTTTATAGGATAAATGTGGGCATTTCATTTAATCCCAGGACTGAGACAGTTTCTCAAGGTCGAGATTTGAGAGTGTGAAGAACAAAGAACAAATCTGGTAGCATTTGCTCAGTCATTTATTTGGTTTATTTAAAACATGCCACGGGGCCAAACATTTCTAAATCTGTGAAAGAGAATTAAATGAAGCCCAGAGATTCCTCAAAGGGGATTGGATCCAACCAAAAAAGAATCCATTTAAAAAAAAATTCTTTTTTTTTTTTTTTTTGCACTGCATGCCACATCACTTTGTATGTTTCCATAGACTCTCCCTTGTCCCCCATCGGGGCTCCCCACAATTTTCCAAGCAGGATTTGATCAAATAGCTCTCAGTCACTTAGAGACTTTGGTTGCCCAAAAGGGCAACAGCTCCCCACCTAGAATCATTCCCTCCACAACAGACTTATTAAGGTTTGGAATGTGTGTTCAGGAAGCCCGTATTTTAGGAAACAATTAAGTAGAATTAGGCTAATAATGCGAGGCAGGCAAAGCTTTTGCCCTTTGCTGAGAAATAACTCCTACGTGGAACAGTCATACTAATAAAAATCATGTATTTCTTAAATGCCTCAAAATGATCTTTGCACCAAGCTCAGCAATTAACACTGCCCCACTGTGGAGCGTTTACTCCCCAGGCCTGGGAGGATTAGTCTCTGTGTTCGCTGCACCAATGTCTTCCTTCCGTGAAAATACTCCGTGAGGCTTGGGGCTGGGAACAGGAATTTCTGCAAGCAGGAATTTCGTAGGAGGCTTAATTCCCTGCTTATCTGAGAGGGTGGCAGGGCAGAAAGGAAGGACCAAATGCCCCCTGCCAGGCCCACATGGGGGGCCACACCAAGGATGTTCTTGGGCCTCCCTGTTCTTGACCTTTCTTCAAGTGGCCTGGGGCCTCATCTACTGAAGGGATTGTTCCCTGCCCCCCAAAAACCCACTCTCCCCTCCCAAGAGCCACTAATGGGCCATCTTGTGGGCCAGAATAGAAGTCCCAGCTCCCAGCCTGGGCAGGAAGTGACCGCTGGGCAAAAGGGGGACACAGACCCTCCAGTCTGATGCTTTGTCTCCTTGACAACACCCCAGCCGGTGGCCCAGGGAACAGACTTAATTTCTTTTCTTTCTCTGCCCACCCCTCCCTGCCACATACTTCTTTCTTCCCTCTTTCTCTAGACGCAAATGTACGACATCCAACATAAAGTTGCCGAAATAGCAATCTTGTCTCTGAATATATAAATTGCAAAAATTGATATGAATAAATCTGCAAGTAGCACACTGATTGTGGCACATTTTATCAAAAAAAAAAAAAAAAAAAAAAAAAAAAGAAAAGAAAAGAAAAAAAAAAACCCGGCACTCCATTGCTCGGTGGCTGGGGAGGAGGGGGGGGGTTGGTGTCATTACACATACAGAAAAACATCTGCAAACTCCCAGTTTCTTTACTTAGAACTGAATGGAGGCATGACCTCCTGTTCCTTGCCATGAACCCTGAGTTCACACTCATATTTTACATGTTACAGGAAGCCACAGCTCGCCCCAGGGGTGCTGCAAACAGACACGCAGAAGCCAGATGTAGCCCCCCACCCCCTGCTCCTTAATGCACCTGAAGGAGCCAGCAGCTCCGCATTCAGAAGTTGACATGCTAGTAGCTTAAGGTCACTTCAGATTTTGTAAAGAGGAGGACAAAACCAGGAATGCTTCTAGGGCTGGGCTGTCAGCGGGGAGGCAGAGGGATTACAAGAAACCTGTGACTCTGCCTCTTTCTGCCTTTGCTGGTAGTTTTTTTGTGTGTGAACAAGTGCCATACAACAGATTGAGCCTCGTATAAAGGCCTGAGACTGTGCAAGGGCTCCCTGCTGGGCCTCAGCTGTGCTTGCAATTAGCAATAGGCACGGAGCGATTATTGTTGGGGTGGCGATGGCAATGCGAAGTGACAAGTTTTATGGGGGAAGTTGGGAGTGGGGATGCTCGCAAGTTCCTCTTTCTTTCTTTCTTTTTTTTTCTTTCCTTCTTTCTTGTTCTACAAAACAAAACAAAACAAAAAAAATACGTCTTCCTTGGGAGGCTGTAACCTCGGGTTTTAGTGCAAGCTATTCCGCCCCCCCCCCAGCCCTGTCATTCAAAAGAATCTTAACAAAATCATTGAAAGAATATTTTTCCTCGGTGCTTCAGAATGCGGGTTTTCTAGGTCAGAGCTCCCTTGCCGCCCTATCTAATGTCAGAAATACCCATTTGCCTCAAATTAGCAGAGAGCTTGGAGTTGAGGGTAAGAGATTAAGCACGCAAAATCACTCAGCAGGTGACGGGAGGGGGGGTGGATTTGGGGGTTGAGAAGTCTTTAAAACTGACTACAAGACATTATATACTTCTGACAAAAGAACATAGTAATCCTACCTGCTTGCTTTAACCACTGTTGTTTGCCTATTATTATGTGCTTTAATGCTCATGAGAGCAAAACTATTGCTGATACTACTCAATTACCATAGTAACTCACACCAGTGACCTCTTATCGCAGGGCTCCCAGCCCAGCTGTACCAATCCAAAGAGTTTGTGTCTTTTTATTTATTTAAATGGTGACATATACTTGGACTGCAACGCTCCAAATCAAAGCTATTCCTCTCTTTATCTAGGATGAGTACTTGTTTTGAAATTGCAAGGAAGGGCCTTTCACCTTTGGAATCCAAGGTGCTTCTGAAGTTAATGGATTTGGGGTTATGCCATGCCTTCAAAATGATCACAAAGATACACAATGATGCCCGATAAAAAGAAATGAACATGTGTGCATCCAAGGCCAGCAGGCTCCCCAGTTGTGGGATCTGTCCTGTCGTCCACTCAGGTCTCCAGGTATCGTCTGCAAGACCTGGGAGGGGCCACATGGGAAGCTCTTTTGGGGAACTGTGGCAATTTTATCATATTGACAGGCCTAAATGCCCGCAGGACAAGATCAGGTTAAGATTTAATTGTAAGTTTTAAAAAAGAAAATAAAAGTAATATCAGCATAGACTTTTCTAGCTTTGCATTTTCCACTGACCTGTGGATATGGACATGTATGTGAATACACATATGTATACTATATATTCCAACTTATTACTATTGTCAGTTTAGACTTTTTTTTTTTTTTTTTGGGACATGGGATTTGAACCCAGGGGCACTCAACCACTAAGCCATCATCCCCAGCCCTTTAAAAAAAAAATTTTTTTTTTTTGAAATTTGAGATCAAGCTACTTCACTAAGGTTGCTTAAGTTGCCTTGCTAAGTTTGCTGAG
>NW_025999941.1:15253711-15281835 GCF_001458135.2 Marmota marmota marmota
TTTTTTTTTTTTTTTTGTACCAGGGATTGAACCCAGGGGCACTCAACCACTAAGCCACATCCCCAGCCCTTTAAAAAAAAATTTTTTTTTTTTTAAATTTGAGACAAGCTCTCACTAAGGTGCTTAGTGCCTTGCTAAGTTTGCTGAGGCTGGCTTTGAACTTTCGATCCTCCTGCCTCAGCCTCCTGAGGGCCACTGGGATTACAGGTGTGTGCCACTGTGCCCATCTGGCTATTTAGATTTTATGCATGGCATCGACTTCTTAAATTCTCTGAAAAGTTCTGCAATAAAGATATGCATTTAACTTTATGTCTTTCAGATGTAACTGAAAATGACTGAAGAGCCACTTTTCATGAGGCACTTACTTTAATTTTCAGGGTATTTATACAAGGAACCCACTTTGGGAAAAAGTTCTAGAGTGACAATAAGAATAACAATAATTAGCAATTTCAATAAAAATAATACCAGAAAACATTTATTGAGCCCTTGCTAGGAGCCAGGGACTAGTCTAAGTGGTTTATATGAATTAAATACATTTAATTCTCCTAACAACCTAAACAAGTAGTGACTTTTTAAGCCTCAGTGTACACTTCTATGATATATAATATTGATACATATTTCTTTTATAGGACAAAGGAAGAGAAAGAAATGTAATCAGACTTATGTAATAAAGTGGCTTTTAATTTTTATTATATTTTTTCTGCTTCTGATCTCAGAAAATCTGGAGCCCTTGGGTTTCCTAGATAGATAATTTTCCCCCCCTAGAACTCCTTGCCCTATTTAATATCAAGGTAAATGAAGAGCAAGGCAAACTCTTTCAAAATCCTTCCACTGTTCAACTCTTGCTATCCAAATAGCAAAATACACCTTCCCTCTCTGTCTCTTTTGATTAGCCCCCAAAGCCCTGCTGTCCTGAATGAAAGAATCCAATTTAGATATCAAAATGAGATCTGGGCTTGCGTGGACACAACATGACTTCTGAAACTGCTGAGCGTCTAAGTAATTGAATAAAAATGTAACCAGTGGTCAACTCCTCAATGAAAGAAGGAACCTGGACCCTGAACCCGCTGTTCCAACACCCCCTGCTGATCAGCAGGGACCCAACACAGCAAAATCAAGAGTTCTGTGACACAGAGCAGCTTGTCACAAATGTCAGAGGTGGACATGCACCACGTTAGACAAAGGAACCAGGGAACTGTAGTGTCTGAGAGGAAAGGCACTGCTCTCTCAGGTACCTGGAAATTTCTCAGCTCAGACCATTTCTCTCTCCAAGAGACATAAATAATAAAGCCAATGTGATTAAGCCCCAATCAGCTTCTAACCGGCCCTTGTCTGCCACCTGGGTCTCCCAGGGCAGGTGTGCAGTTTGGGCATTAACAAACTGACCACCCTTAACAATATCTTCACCCCGCCAGCCCCACGGCCTATTTTTCTCTGGATATGTCAGGGATTCAGTCCTAGGCCTCCCTGGGCATTGAGAAAATGGCCCCCCATGCCTTTAGCCTCTGTTCTCTCAAAGGAACCCACTGTTTTGAGAAAATGTATAGTTACAATCTAAATTCGCACTTTCAAGTCCGCTCAATCATTTAAAGCTCAATTACGTCTAGAACGAAATTCTAGTTTTGGTGGCACATCCTTACTGCCTATTAACTATGTGAGAAGTAGGAATAATTTATCTGAAAACTATTCTCTGATATGCATACAAGGTCTTAAAAGATAGGATCAGGATTCAGTATGAACTGAATTCAGATTATTCTCCAACAGCATCTGCCCACTCCTCTGATTGCTTCTTAGGTATGGGAACTGCATTTAGAGTTAAAATGCATTAATTCGCAAGCAGATTGACGTAAGCAACTGAAAAAGCAATTTGCATACCATATAGAAATGATTATAGAAATCGTACTCTAAAATAAGGATTGTAACTCATATACAGAACGGAAAGAGAAAGCTGAGTGCCAACTTTGTCTTTTTAAAACAGGGTCGGTTATCCATATTAGGGCTAATTTCATAATTTGCACATATTCAACTTTCTGTAATAACAATGAATCATTAGTTTTGCGAGCCCAAGTTGAAGTTTCTTACTTTGGAAAATTCACACTGACTTTAGAAAGCTGTTTTCCTGGGCTGAGGTGGTTCCAATCATTACCTTCACTATGCAAAAACAGGGCCTGTATACTCATGTTATTACTGTGCTATTGAAAAATCTTAATATAGCGTGTTCAGATAAGGAGGTTATTGGAAAGGTCCAGGCTAAACCACAACAGCTAATTTCCAAGGAGCTCATGAAAGAGCACAAAGATAACCACCTACAAGGTGCTGTCCAGAGCCCCAGAATTCAGACAACCAAACCTCAAAAACTATCACTGGATCCAAAATACTTTTCCAAAGTCTTCCAAGTGCTTTTCAGACTAGATCTGTGGCAACTTAGTGAACGTGAGCTGTTTGGGGAATGATTTCTCATCAGAATGAACATGATCTTTTTAGGAGCCAGAGATGGCTTTGAGCAGTTTCCAAAAAGCAGTCAACAAAGGCGGATGGAGGGGCTGGGACGATACTCGGATGGTGGTCCCAGGAGCTGGAAGGAGTGTTGAGTTTCAAAAGAGAAGACAGCCGACCTGGCCCAGTGGACATACAGGTGGCCTGGATGAGGTACCTCAAAGCCCCAAAGGAAACATTTGGGTGTTCATAGCATTTCCTGTTTAAAGGAGGCCCAGAAAACAGGTTCTGAGGCTGGGGCTCAGGGATGGGGGGGCAAAGAGATAAAATGCTGCTTTTTAAGCTAACATGTGTTTCTACCGCGTGCAGCTGGGCCCTGCCTCCAATGGCGCCCTTTCCTCTTGCTTTATTTTTAATCTCAGGAAACCATATTCCCCTCTTGCTACTTCACACTGCGTGTGACTCTATTTTTTTTTTTTTTCCCTCCCCTTTCTGGGATTAAAAAAAAAAAAATCCACACATTTGCCAGATCGCTTACCTAAACCTTACCCTGGGGGAACCAGCCATCTCATTCCTGTAAATGGCACAAATTTCAGACCACTGCCCTGACACAAGATAAAACATGTCAGTTTTGCTGGTTGTCCCTCCTATCTGCAGATGGTTTTGGGATCCATCAGCCAGGAGGTAAGAAGCCGGCGCCAGGTCCCCCAGGGAAGCATTCAGCGGGGTCTAGGGCCTGGGCACAGAGACAGTTAAAGCATGAGTTAATATGTGCGGCCCGGATCACCCTGCCTGCTTCCCTTCCCCAAGGCTCCCTCCCCCTTCCTCTCCACCCCCCACCCTCNCCCCCTTTCTGAAGCGACCGAATAAGAAATTAAACACTTGTGGGTTCATTCGAATGAGTGAATGAAATTGAATAAGCTCTTAGTACTTGAGGCACACAGCGAGCGCTTGAATGGGGCAAACCTCCTAAGTTGAATGGAGTGTCTTTGGGGACCAATTTGTCTCTTTTCACTCTTTATTCTTCCCTTTTTGCTGACAGATGTACAAAGGCGGAACTACGCCGTGCAGCTTATCCGCATGCACCCACAGCAGCTGTCACTTTTGTCGAGCAAGTTAATCAAGCAAATGCCACCATATCCCACTTTCTATAAGGAACAACATGTTATAGACAGTAGTCTTGCTAGAAAGAGACTTTATTTTAACTTTGATTGGCTTGGTTCCTCCACCTCTCCCAATACTTTCCCCCTCCCCCCCCCCGAACGAGAAAGGGGGAAGGGGGTGGACTTTGACCAAGCCAACTTTTGGCTACGACAACGTTAGATTTCATAATAATATTGGGCATGAGGCTGGAGACTCATTTGGAGTTCTTT
This sequence comes from Marmota marmota marmota, assembly GCF_001458135.2. Taxonomy (NCBI): domain Eukaryota; kingdom Metazoa; phylum Chordata; class Mammalia; order Rodentia; family Sciuridae; genus Marmota; species Marmota marmota. The sequence goes on from NW_025999941.1 coordinate 15,257,521, forward strand.
CGTAGGGATTGAGGGATGTCCTGGGTCTCTTTTTATTTTTTATTTTATTTTTTAATTTTTATTTTTTCCTTTTTGGGGTTTTGTTTGGTTCTTGTTTTGTCTGAGCCATTGTTTTGCCCCCTGGACTGCGAGGCTCTGTGTCTCAAGTTATAAAGAGAATAAGCTAGTTGTAGAAAATAGTATTATGCCATGGATGTCTTGGATTAATTTGATTCTCTTTGCCTTTATAAAGCAGGTTGTGTTATTTACATATTTCTTTTGATAAACCTCCTTGCCTGGCCAAGCTTACAAAGACTGTGCTTAAATACATAATGACATTTCCTTGGGCATGTTGCCGTCAGTGAGTTCTTTAAGCCGAATGCCCACATTTATTTCTAATCTGCACCAACAAATGACACAGGCCTCCATTTGTCTAGTTCCACATAGGCCAAGTGTGTGTGGGGGAGCCTCTGGAAGAATTCCCTCACCTTCACATCCATGTCCCCCTGTGCTCAGTCACCACTATTTGGTGGTGTTCGGAAACCACCAGGAATGGAGTGAACTTCATTAACCTCAGCCACTGCCCTGGAGCCCCCAGTCCCTTAGAACCCTGAATACCCAAACCAGACATATTTTGAATAAACAAACTCTTTAGAAACAATGCATTATACACCACTTTCCACTGGCCAAGGGATTTGCTACATTCAAGAGTTGGCTCTTTAAACCTTTAAGAGAGGGGGAAAAAATCCTTTCTCTCTTTTTCCTTCCTGCTTTTTTCTTCTCTCCTTCCTTCCCCTTTCCCTCTTTTTGCACCTTGTCACATTGTTTATTGTAAGCTTTGGCTGGAAATAAATCAAGGAAGGACTTGGGCGATACCCGATCTCAAATTTTCACACTGCTGACATCTTAGGCATTATTGGATAATGACCACGTAATGATTTAGTTGCAACTCGGATTGTATTATGCACAGATTGTATGACCATGTTATTCTGTAATTTTGGATTACTTATTTCCTCCCCTGTGAAGCACAACTGATCTGTGAAACCTCATAGTGCCATTCAAAACTTAGCTATGTGGGTAAGTTAAAAGAATCAACAGGGCCCCGGTAGGAAAATCTTGAGCATTGTTGTTTAATAATACCACTGTGTCAAGCTTTGCTTAAGGAACTTAAGCTGCTACCTTAAACCATTTATCAACTGTCTGGGATGTAAATGGCATTGTGTGACCATCATATTCCCCCTCCCAAATAAATCTCTAAACTTTGTTCCTAGGGGATAAAAGATCTCACAAGAGAGGGAGACAGAGATCGAAAGCTGAAACCCTTCCATTGGGCCTAGCTAGAAAGGACTCTTGCAGTACATATAGTGTGTGAGATTTCCTCCTGTGCTCTAGACCCTTTAGCTCAAGTTGAGGTTTCTCCCTGGAGTAGGCTACCATGGTGCTTTTTGTCCCCCCCCCCACCCCAATCTTTAGGCCTAAGTTCTGCCAGCATTCATGGACCTTGACCCCAGTGACAACATCCTCACGTTCGGGAGGAGGTCTGCTCCAGGGGATGGTGAATTTTCATTAAGGGGGTCTCTCTGATTAGCTATGCAACTCCCGTCATTGAAAGTGGACAAGCCATGACTAATAAGCCATGTTCTGAGGATCATTGAATGGCAATTTCTGTCTCATATACTGCTGAGATCCCATTTGGAAATAGTGATTACTCAGGTAAGAACCCAGGGATGGATTTGGGATGCAAAGCGTTCAGTGGAGTAAGGACTTCTGGATGTGAGAAGCATATGTTTGAATAGTACAGCTTCCCCACTGCCCTAAGACGGTAGGGTCAAGTGTCCACTCTTTGGGTCAGAAAGAAAAGGGTTGGATCTAGGATGGACCACTTTTTAGGGTTCTAAATTTGGTGAAGTCAATTTACCAGTCAGTGACCAAAAATCACTGGGGATTGAACCCTTGGGCACTTAACCACTGAAGCACATCTTCAGCCCTTTTTGTATTTGATTTAGAGACAGGGTCTCACTGAGTTGCTTAGGGGCTTGCTAAATTGCTGAGGCTGGTTTTGAACTCACGATCCTCCTGCCTCAGCCTCCTGAGCTGCTGGGATTGAAAGTATGCATCACCATGCCTGGCTCTGAAAAACTTCATCTGCAAAAAACTACCTACCTATCAAGGAAGTCATAAAAATTACCTGCATTACACATTTAACTGCCCAGAACAGAACCTGTTACGCAGGTAGCACCCAGCAAATATTGGCTTTCATCAGCCCCAATCAAATGTAAAAAAACTAAAAAATGGAGAGCAAGAAAGTCCCTCCTAGGGCTACCAGGAGGATTTAATATAATATCTTTAATATAATGGTGCTATTGTCTGCAATGTACAGTTAGGAAAATAGACATAAATATTAAATAAAGAATAAATAAATAAATAAAGGTTATCATGTTGTCGTTATTAAACAGCCATTTGTTAGAACTTTTAATTAACTGGAATTCCTCTCCCTGTTTGCACTTGACCTTTTAGGAGAAAGTTGCCGCTTCTCCTCCCCCCAAAAGCCCCCTTAGGGATTGAATCAAAAGAGCAGCTTTCAGCTAGGCATAGTAGTACATGCCTGTAGTCACAGTGACTCAGGAGGCTGAGGCAGGAGGATCATGAGTTCAAAGCCAGTCTCAACAATTTAGTGAGGTCCTAAGCAATTCAGCTAGGATCTGTTTCTAAATGAAATATATATAAAAAAGGGCTGGGGATGTGGCTCAGTGGTTAAGCAGGCCAGGGTTCAATCCCTAGTATCAAAAAGAAAAAAAAAACAAAAAAGGTTTCAAAATGTGCTTTGGACTGCTGAGCATGGTATCTTCTGTGTGACAGGGAATAGGAAAAGGTGCAACACATTGTATTCAGAGTTGAAGAAAGTAATAGTGGTGCATTTCTGGATAATTCACTCTTTTCACATCTTTATGACCAGATAGTGTCACTAAGGGCTAAGTAGGGTGAAGCCATAATAAAAAAATAAAAAATATTCTGACCCAGATTCTGCTTCAAATGCTCAGTAAGAACTAAGACATATTAGAAATCATTTCAAAAGCAGATGAAAGAGAAAATGTTTTCCAATGAATCTTCAAATTAACCAGAGAATCAAATGGGCCCCCAATAATTCATTCCCCATTAAATTAACCAGAGCACCGTATCTTGTAGGCTTAAAAAAACTTAAGTGATCATCAAAACATTCATAGTGAGATTCCTTAAAGTGCTTAATTACTATTTTCAAGTTAGGATTAGACATAGAATTGAACATATACTTGACAAAGCTGTCAATACCTGTCTAACAAATGGTTCTTGGGGGCTTCCATATGCCAGACTCTGATGTAATGGTGAGCAAAATCCATGCTTTCAGGGATGGGGAGGGAGCACCCATAGTTTCAGGAGATGGGGTCCATTTTATTCATCAATATGTCTTTTAGTATTTTTATTCTCTATGTCAGGATTTATCTACCTCTGCACTATTGACATCCTGACAGGTAGCTGTTGGAGGGGGGTGTCTCTGAGCATTGTAGAGTATCTGCTGCTTTCCACACATGAGGGGGCAATAGCATCTCCACTCCCAACCCACCAGCCAACTGTGATAGTCCTGAAAGTCTCTGGATATTTCATATATATATATATATATATATATATATATATATATATATATACACACACACACACACACACACACACACACACACACACACACTGGGGGACAAAATCACTCACAGGGGAGAACCTCTTTAATGCAATCATTTTGGACCAGATCAATCTCTTGGAACCAACTTCAACAAACAGATGTCTGAACTCTCCTTTAGATCTAGAGACTCGGGATTTTTGGTGGAGAGCTGGGATGAAGACATTGTTACAATCAAAAAAGGACGTAAGTAGTTCTCATGCACATTTCTGGATTAAGAAGCACATATTGAAAGCACACGGTCTACAGTAACATAAAAATGTAGCCCCAGAGGTTACAGAACAGAAAATGCCTACAAAGCAGATATCTATACCCTTAAGTTGGAGACCTCATAACCCCAGTGTTCTTCAACAACATCTCCAGAAAGAAGCCTCTCTAAGGCTAATGGAGACAGTGTTGATGAGGCAGGACGCTTCCAGAGGAAGCCAAAATGTCTCCTGGCTTAGTGTCTAATTATAAACTCCTACCTGGTTCTTTTCCCCCAATCCTAGAAATGTAAACTTCCATCCCATATCTGCCTTCAGGGCCCTTTCTCTGAGGTCTTCATCTTATTGGAATCTTTTTTTCCTTCTCTATCTTTTGGTGCTAGGGATGGAACCCAATGCCTCGTGCATGCTAGGCAAGTACTCTACCAGTGAACCATACCCCCAGTCCTCTCATTTGGATCTTGCTTGACCTTAGGGTAGATTAGGCACAACCGGATTTTTTTGCTGCCTGATATCATATCCTCTGCCTTTTAAAATACTATTGTTGTGGAATTTATCATGACTTTTAACTTTCTCTGCCGCAAAGGCCACTTTAGCATTGGGTAAAGTCTCTATGCTGGTTTTTACACAACCACTACTAAGAGAAGAAGGAGGGTGAGGGGAGGGAGAGGAGGAGGAAAAGGGAAGGAGGGAAAGAAGAAGAAGACAAAGAAGGAGAAAGCAGAGGAGAATTATTTCTGGAGTAGTTTCTATGTGCCGTGTACTGTGGTTTGTGCTTTATAGGTCCTGCCTCAATTTAGTCATCTGAATCCAAAGAGTTGGGAACTGTGTTTAATCCACATTTTTACAGAGGAGAAAATTGAGGCCCCAGGGAGGATAAAGTAACGTACCTGAAATCACACCATTAGTGAGTGGCAGACCCAGAAATTGAACTCAGAGATGTCTGAATGCCAAATCAGTGCTTTTAACATCTGCATGATGTGAAGGACCTGTCCCTTAAAGATCCAAGGTGCATCTTCTAGGAGGAAACATGCAGTGATTCGTTTCACTGATATGATCTGAGATTTTGTTGGAGTACTGAAGCTCCATGGGAGCTACACATGGGTGAGCTTTAAGTTCAAGCTGAGAAAGTTAGGTGTTAATGATTCCTTGGGTTTTATCTCTTAGACCCTTAAAAAGATGTTTTTTGGAGGAAGCTTATCAAAAGGACTTTTGAGATCACTTTCTGAGGTATCTGCTGCGTACAATATTCTTCAGAGGCAGTAACCAGAATCCCTTGGTTAAAAAAGAAAAAGACTCACGTGATAATGATAAGGGTTTCCTAAAGTCAAAACTCAAACAGCCCAAATCATTGAAGACAAAGGTAGTGCCAACAACTTGGGAGGCTGAGGCAGGAGGATTGTGGGTTCAAAGCCAACCTCAGCAATTTAGTGAGGCCCGTAGCAACTTAGTAAGACCCTATCTCTAAATAAAATATAAAAAAAGGGCTGGGGGTGTGGCTTAGTGGTTAAGCACCCCGGGGTGGGGGGGTTCAGTTCCAGATACTTAAAAAAAAAAAAGGAGTTGTGGAGGAAGTGGTGGTGTTAGAACATTTTGTTCCCCACCAATCAATCTCTTACAGCACTGACATTTTGAGTGGGTCATTGATTGTTGTAGGGAGAGCTACGCTGAGTATTTCAGTTTTTGGCAGGATCTCTAACCTCTGCCTACCACATGCCAATAATATGTTCCCAACCTCCAAATTGTGATAACCCAAAATGTCCCTTGATATGGCCCCATGTCCTCTACAGAACACGGTCACCCCAGGTGGAAAAAAGAGCAACAACTTCCTTTTCTTTTCTTTTGGTCTAGAGCTCCCCAAACTAGGGAAGCAGCTAATCACTTAAGTCTCATTCCTTTCGTAGGAAGGTTTCCTAGGCCACAGAATGAATTTTCTGAACCCAAGGGAGTGAGATTTCTTTTTCTTCAAAGGTGATTTTAGAGAGTTTCATTAGAAAACAACTCATGAATAATGTTACTTATTTTACATATAATTTGTTCTTTTCTAAAACAGTTTTTTTTCTCCTCCTACAAAATTAATGAGAGGGGCTCTTCTGCCCTGATTGGCACACAGATCTGGTAATTAATAAGAATTCATCCTGGGTAAGACCTGGAGATTTGTTGATATGACAGGCGTTAGTCCAGGGATGGTCAGAGTGAAAGTCTCTGCCAAAGGCAGGTGACACTATCCTCGGGAGTCCTTGGATCCAGGAACCTTCATGCTGTAGGTGGATCATGATGCTCCATCAACTGGACTTTTAATCAACAGCAGTAAGAGTTTAACAGAAGAGCAGGAACATGTTAACTCTTCTGAGTTGGGAATTTGGGATGAACGAAGTTGAACCTTCTTTTCAGGTTTTTGGACACACATAAAAAAATGACTTGCAGCAACATGGTAGAAGCAACCACTTCTTTTCCCCTTTCTTTTCTTTTCTCTCCCTCTTTTAAAATCAAGATCCTAATATAATTACAAGAAGGAAAGAAAAGAAAAGGATGGAGGGAATCCATACTGCTGATCTAACGTGCCCCTACATTTCCTTCCCTTGGCTCCTATCGGAACTTTCAGGGAAGATCCAATGAGAGAGGTGAAGAGAGTTTGAAATGTCTCATAAGCTTTTCCTGTCACTGCATGAAGTCCTCTGGACATTATGTATTTTGCAGACTAGGTCTCAAGCTAATTCCTTGGGTTGACAAGTGCACTTTTTATTTGAGGGTGGAGTGTGCTGGGGATTTAACCCAGGGACACTTTACCACTGAGCTATATTCCCAACCCCTTTTTATTTCTTATTTTGAGACAGGGTCGTGCTGTGTTGCTTAGGGCCTTGCAAAGTTGCTGAGACTGGCCTCAAAGGTGCAAGCCTCCTGCCTCAGCCTCCCCAGTTGCTGAGATCACAGATGTGCACCTCGGTGCCTGGCTGACAAATGAACTTCTTTATTTTAATAATATTTATTATTTTAATAATATTTATTATTTTAATAATCATTTTAACAATGAATAAGCCCGACTTTGTTGTTGCTACATTGTGTGTGTCATGTTTGTTATGATGGGGGTAGCAGAGGAACTTGTGACATTTGGAGAGGAAGGGTTCCCTATACACATCTAGCAGTGACCAGTTTCCTGGTTCATCCAGATCAGTGGTTCATAAATTGAGGTGATTTTGCCCCCTAGGGAAAATTTAGCCCTACCTGGGACATTTGTTGATATCACCACTGGTGGTGGTGGGGGGTTGTGATTGCTGCTGGTGTCTAGAATAGAAGTCAGAGACACTGCTCCATCCTTCTATAGAGAGAACAGCACCTGCAACAAAGAATTATCTGGCTCAAAATGTCAATAGCAGCCAAGAGTGAGAAATTTTGTTCCAAATGCATTTTTTTGTTTTTTGGAACAAAATCATCCATGTTCCCGGCCCTTTTTGGATTTTTCAAAGACAGGGTCTCCCTGAGTTGCTTAGGTCTTGCTAAGTTGCTGAGGCTGGCTTTGAATTTGCCATCCTCCTGCCTCAGCTTCCAAAGCCATTGGGATGACAGGCGTGCACTACTGTGTCTGGCCCAAATGCATTTTAAAATTGAGGGTTATAACTTCTTAGTGTACAGTGAAATAGTTTCATTTGCTATCACCAATATGTTTTGAAAGATGAAAGAGAACATTATCAGACTGTATTATATGTAGTAAGGGGCAAATATTGTTTCACAAACTTTTTTTTTTTCTTTACATGTGTGCATATATCCATACATTATGCTGCAAAGTGAATTTTTATTTAATCTTTTTTTTTTTTTTTTCCTGTGATGCTAGGGATTGAACCCTGGGCATTCTGCATGCCAAGCAAATATTCTACCACTGAGCTATACCCTGATGCTGGGAGCCATTAGCCAAGTAGGTATGACAATTTCCTTGCCAGCGTACCCCATGTTGCAGTGACATTGAATGTAGGTGACCTTGCTCAAGGACCAAGGCGGATTAGGGCGTTCCCGGTTTAGGTTCCAGGTTTAAGGTTTAAGATTATTCCTGCTGGGAATAGGGCGTATCCTGCTGCCTGAGTTCCCCTTGAGTTCTCATGGGATTCAGACAGTATATTTTGGAGATAGAAGCCCAGTGGAGGGGGATTTGGGCAGAGAACGTGGATTTCCCCAGAACGTGTTTGTAGACGGCTGATGTGAGTTCGGGAATAAAGAGTTGCTGTTTGAATCTACAAGCTGTGTGGTGGCTCGTGATTGTGTGCCCAGCCAGACTGCGGCACCCTGACTCTAAAATTTGTTTCTTACTGTGAGTTATGGGGAACATAAATTTGAAAGTCACTGATCTTATCTGCATTTTTCAAATATTAGCATGCATTTGAAACACCAGAAGATCTTGTTCAAATGCAGATTATGACTTGTTTGGGGTTGGGCTGGGGCAGAGATGATGGATCTCTCATGAACTCCCAGGTAATGCTGAGCTTGAGAGTCCATGGACCACACTCTGAATAACAAGAACTTATAACAAAAACTTACATTAAATTCATTCATGCAGAAAAAAATTGAGCGATTGGTTAAGAGTCTAGATGCTGACAGACAGTGAAACCTTTTGATAGAAGTCATAGCTTTTACAGAGCCTGGCAGGGAGAAAATAGTGACTTGGTTAATTAACGGGAAGTATCCGAGGATTTAGTACATCTCGTTTCTTTCAACACAATGTGATAATATTTGTTCTACACAATGTGTCTTGGCTACTCTATATTTGTGTGTGTGTGTGTGTGTGTGTGTGTGTATGTATGCATGCACATGCGTAGCATGTATAAAAGTCTGTCACTTTCTGCTTCTATGCCATAAGTCTGTGGTAAGAGGGAAAAAAACCCAGAAAACAAAAAAAACAAAACAAAAACAAAAAATCTTTTCTAAGACACGAAAGTAGTGTGTGGGTCATGTTAACAAGAATACTGTGACCTTAACGTAATAGAGCAATCAGCCTGGCTTCTAACAGTGATTAATGGAACATTCTCCTCTGGAAAAGAAAACAAATTAACTGTCTTCACCAAATGTCTCCTGGAACACAGAAAGCTGTTCTGATAAAGACACTTAGCAAAACTCTCCGTGGCACACAAGCTACAGAGAAAATTCACGGCTGGTTTTACGTAAGGTTTGTCCTAAAGTAAATGAGATCTATTTCTGTGAATGACTTTGAAAGGATGTAGCTAGATTACATGAGAACTATTTGATGTTTTGATACACCAGAGTATCTGTGAGGACAACCGCATCAAAAATAATGAACACTCAATCCCTTTCAGGTAGAAACAACCCATTTTACATGATTAGTCCAAATTATTAATGTCCCCTTATCTTTTCTGTATGCTGAAACTTCTCAGCATGGAAAGAGGAATTCTCATGTTCATGTGAAAGGTATTTCCAGACCTAAGACTCCCAAATCAAAGGAATTAATTGCTATCATTTACCTGTGGAGGCCATGGGGTAAGAGGATTCGAATATGAGATTCATTGCAATGGGCAATTAGAAGCATCAAAATACCATGTCATTTCCCCTCTCATCCTAATAAGGTTTACTTCTATCATCCTACAGAAATACACAGAGAGGCAAAACCCTTTCTTCCTTTGGTCAAATTCTTTGTTAAAGCCAGGTGTGGTGGCTATAATCCCAGCAATTTGGGAGGCTGAGGCAGGAGAATTGCAAGTTTGAGGCCAGCCTCAATAATTTAGCAAGGCCCTTAGCAATTTAGCAAGACTCTGTCTCAAAATAAAAATTATAAAGGGCTAGGGATGTGGCTCAATAGTTAAGCATCTCTGGGTTCAATCCCCAGTACCAAACAACAAACAACAACAACAAAACCCCAACCAAAACCAAAACCAAAACTAAACAAAACAACCCAAACAAATAAACAAAAAAACAACCTTGTTAAAATTGCAAGTACTCCAAGAAAGGCAATGAAGATGATTAAATCTATGGATGGTGGGTAGCAGAGAAAGCAGGAAGACACTGGGTCTTTGAGTGGCCCTGGAGGGTAACACACTTGAAGACAAACTTGGATTGTTTTGTAATTTGAGCTTGGAAAAATCTTGTGATGGACTTGTAAGAATCCGAACAGAACTTATAATGGGGCTGGATATATGCTTTGCTTTAACTAAGGGAACTCACTGATGAAACAGATGTGCATATCCTGGTCTTCATACAGTATACACCCACCATACACATGCATACGCATGCACGCTTGCCCGTTCTATGTATACGGCAGGTAACGTTATCTGTTAAGGTAAGAGGGATGGGCCATCCACTTCACATTTTTCTTGACTCTTGCACAGTACCTGAATTCTTGGGGAATGACACTCCTCTGCAGCTCTAATAACGTGGCCTAGGGCATGACTTAGAATCGAGAATTTACAGGGGGGGTGGTGTGGGGAGACTCAAAATGGTGAAACAATCAACTCTCTCTCCTTTTCCTAACTGAATTTTGGATTTGTTTTCCATTCCAATATCTATCATTGTACAGATTCTACAGGATGTCCTGGCAGACTGGCAATATGCTCTCTAGCCTTATAATTGAGGCTCATAGAGATGAGGTTACAGTTCAATTAACATTTGATCTGAAGAATATGAAAAAGCTAAGCATCAGACTAATTTGGAAGGCTTCATTTCAGATTGATAACCCCAGGGGGGAAAAAAAATCTTTGAATTAACAAAGAGACCTTCCTAATGGTGTGGCTACAAATGCATCAAAGACACTAGACCAAGATGTTACCAAAATAATTACTGAGTGGTGGTGCACACCTGAAATCTCAGGGGCTTGGGAGGCTGAGGCAGGAGGATTGTGAGTTCATAGCCAGCCTTAGTAACAGCGAGGTGCTAAGCAACTCAGTGAGACCCTGTCTCTAAATAAAATACAAAATAGGACTGGGGATGTGGCTCCGTGATTAAGCACTCTGAGTTCAATCCCTGGTATAAAAAAAAAGAAAAAAAAAATTACAGTGACACAGAAACTGGAGACCATGAGCCTCAGATTGATCCACTCAGCTCAGATATATGAGTCTTATTACATGAAATAAAATCCTTGCAGTTCTTCACATGGCCAACTAGTACCTGGCCTCTGTGGGTTTCTTCCAGTTTCACTATTTTTTTTTTAAACTGGCTTCAGACATTCTCCTTACATTCAGAGAACAGCTTTGAAAAAAAAAAAATCCTGGGTTGAATTCTGCTAAGTTACTAATTATGTTTAAGAGAAGTACTTGGTTGAATTCAGCATGATTTTTTTTTCTTCAACAAATGGGTTCTATGTTTAGATAGTAATAAACTCCTCCAGTCTGTAGAACAACTGGCATGGTGGTCCCTTGCACAAGTCAGGATCATGGAAAAAGGGCCAGCACTGATTAAAAAAGAGATTGAGATGGCATCACGACCCTGCCCTGTGACTTTGTGTCAGATCTTGGTTGAACCAGCCAGTTGTGGAGAGAATTTAGGGGAGAAAATGGAAATTTTGAACATTTACTGGCATGGGAAATAGAGGTCCTGAACTTGGAGAAAGCAACTCTTTTTTGTTTACTCATTCTGGGAAAAGGGTACATAAGGAATATAAGCACAAAGAAAAAAATCTGAAAGAATAAATATTCAGGTAATCATCTCAGAGTTCTGGGAACCCAAAATTGAATTTTATTTTTCAATTTTATTTTCAATTCAGTTCTGCTTTCTGAATGTCTACAATACTTCATCATCATAATAAAAGGTATGAACCTTTCCTTCCCTTGGTCTCCCTCCTACCTCAATTCCTTCTGAAGTTCAGGAGGTGGATTGATTTATTTGCTAATTTGTTGCAGTTTTAGTAAGGGAGACAGAAACAGGCCATTTCAAAAATCCCTTGAACAAACAAGTAGTTCTAAGAGATGATGTGGATAATGAGAAATGATTTGCTATGCCACTCTATATTAATTACATTATATTTACTTCTCACAGCAACTATGAGAAATAAATTTTTTTTTTAATGGCTCACACCTGTAATCCCAGCAATTTGGGAGTCTTAGGTAGGAGGATCAAAAGTTCGAGGCCAGCTCAGCAACTTAGTGAGACCCAGTCTCAAAATAAAACATTAAAAGGGGGTGGGGATGTAGCTCAGTGGTAGAGTGACCCTGGGTTCAATCCCCTCCTCTGCCCCCGACAAAAGCAGATGTTGAGCCTCAGAGAGACTAAGAAATTCACCTGAGGTCCAACAGCTCAGAGGCCCAACAGCTCAGAGGTGGCAACACCAGGATTCTTCCTCCTGTCTGACTTACATGCAGGCTTTCCTCCTGACCATTACTGTTCTGCACAATTCAGAAAGACTATCAGGTTCCTGTACACCAGGGAATTCTAAGCATCTTAAGATGAGTTTAGCATCTTAAAGTGACAGACATCCTGACACACCATAGAACAGAGATGGAGTTTTGTTTGGCAAGAAAAACAGGGCTGGCTTTGGGCTGGGGTGGGGAGCATTTGCATTTCAATTAATGATGATGCTGATGAAGATGATGGTGGTGGTGGTGGTGGGTGGAGTTGGCTGACACTTACCAAATGCGTCCTCTGAGCCTCTGAGCCGGGTGCAGCTCCGTATGGCATGGCCTTTCAGCCTCACAGCAACCCCACAAGAGAGGCTCTGTTTATTATCTAGATGAATCATCGGAGGCTCTGAGAGATTAAATACCTTGTCCAAGGTCACCTAGCTTGCAAGGTCTGAGATTGTCATACTGTAACTCCCATTTAGGACACTCAGGTCTGTTTACCTCTGATAGAGGGGATAACTCACTATTTCAGTGTCTACTATGCTATTTACCTGGATTTTCTTTAATCAGCACCCCCAGAACTGTAACCTACATTTTTTGGAAGGTCACTTCTCTCACCTGGACATCTGGTGAAGGACATTATGGCTATAACATTATGCTCTCCTTGTAGCCTATTCTTCAGTACTTCCTGGAGCAAGATGACTCCTGCTTTGATTGACATCTGCTCTTGTCTGTCAATAAGGTCATAAAAATAAGGTGACCTGTGATTTCCTATACAAATACTGCCAGTATGTTTCCATAGGCAGATTTCATTTTTTTGAATTACCCCCTTAAAGGGAAATAGTCACTCCATTCTTGTGCTGGACACATATACGATTTGAGAATGGAACAACAAATTAAAGTCTGTGCAAAGCAAAGAATACTGAGTAGCAGCTCCATCTGAATCTGACCGTGCTGCCTGATTAAGTTCTTAAAGGCAGTTGGGTAAAGGGGCCCTTTCCTGATCTGATAACTGCCAGGGAGAAGCCAAATGCGGAGTCAATCTGCAAATACTTAATCCTCCAGAAGGCAGATTAAGTGTATAATTGACCTAGATAATCCATGTATCATCTCCAGTCAAATGTTCCCTGGGTCCGGTTCACAATGACACGGGGGCCTGCAGAAAGCCAGCGTCATGCAGCATCACCACCAGTGTGGATTCCATCCAAGTTTGAGATGGCTTTTTAATCACTCATCTCAGAGCCTGTGAGGTTTAAGCAGATGAATTCACCCTAAGCACATCTCTTTTAATCCTGATTTTCTTCTCAGTCTGTGTCTTCAAGAAGTACAAGGAGGAAAGAAAATAAATTAATTTTTGTTTAGACCTTGAAAATCTTAGGTGCTTCTATTGATGATCTGATCTCTCATTTCAAAAAGCATGTTTTTGTTTTGGGGAAGATGTTGAATTAATCACTAGAGAAGGCGGGGGTGGGGGGGTGGGGTGGGGGGTGGAGTGCAGGAAGCCATCTGTATGATTTATAGATACTCCAACTTGAAATCGCTATCTTCGAGTTATTTCTTGAGCTTGTGATTTTCTCCTTAGCTGCTGCTGCAGGAACATGGAGATTATTTCATATCCATGTTTTATATTTTCTTTAAAAATCAGCAATAATTGCCGAGGAGGGCAAGGTTCCCCTTGACACTGACAGCAATCTGATTTCCTTTTAAAAATTCACCACTTTAATATAATTTCAATTCATTGTTATTGTACATATTGGAATATTCTCTTGATTTAAATCTCTGAATATTTTGTTTCTAAATAGAAGAAACTTACTTTGCAACAAGTGAGAACAGTATGCAACTATTCTTCATATATGATTTTTAGAAAAAATATAGATTAAAAAAATGTACATCTAAAATATCGTGGGTAACAGTTTGGAGATTCTTTTCTAATCAGTACTTTATTTTGGATTGGTTAGGTCCCATTTAAAGTTCATTATCAAAAAAAAGTATTGTTAGTGTTTTATGGAAAGACTAATACAAACCAATTAGATCAATAAACAAGGAAACTTTTGTTGCAGGAAAATAATCTGGTAATGCAATATTATGTCCAAATGTATTTTCTCCAATAAAGCTAGAGTATGCTTGGTTTTAAAAAAATTTTTGGTAAGATGAATTTGGAAAGCCTATTCTTACGTTACATAATAAAATAAAAATGCAGAACATCCCAAATAGAGCCCTGAATGCTATGCCGATAATCTTCCCCAAGCACCCTTTTCTAGCCACAAGTACAAAGATGAGGCAGAGGAAGTGAGTTCATGATTACTGGATGGGGGGGCCTCGCTAAAACAGAACATGCACCGTTAAGTGACCAGCTATTATGCAGAATATTCCCAGATACAAACACACACACTAAAGCCATCCAGCCTTTTCTCCAAGGGCACACTCAATTGTGCAAAAAAGGAAACAATCCAAATAGCAAGAACTCAAGGGATTTACCAGGTAAATAAAACTGAGACATGAAACTCAGTTCAAAACACAACAGGAACTCTTAGAACATGCCTCTGAATGACAGATGCCAGCAGAACAGAACCTGGGAATGACACCACAGAACCAACACCCCCCCAACAGCAAACAATCTTAGAGAGAGACGAGATATATATATATATATATATATATTTTTTTTTCCCCTTCATTCAAAATGCTAATTTGCTATTATTCATTTTTGCCATTTATCAAAATGCAACAATTTGGAAGCAAAACCTCCCAGATCAACAAGTCTTTCTCAAAAGGTTTCTGCCAATTGTTTATAGGACCACCATTGTGAAGTTTAAAGAATAAGTTCGTTGCAGCCAGAAACATAGGGCAGCAGCTTTCAGGCCCCTTCTGCCTTGATGTTCCCACCCTCTTGTTTAGCTCGGTGGACAGGAGTCTCGAAGAGCATCTATGCAAAGAAATAAACAGGATGCTTGAGGAAACAGAAGCCAAAAATAATCAAACATGTTGGTAATCTGATGTTTTGCTGCTAGATTATAGAAAAACAGTAAGTACTGAATTAAATTACCAAGGCTGCATGGTAATGAAGCTTTTTGAGAAGCTCTGGGTTTTGAAAATGACAAATGTTTTAAATCCCTGACAGATTCAATAACTTTTTTTGCACGACATCAGTTAGGTTGCCTAGCACCAATATATTCTGTAAATTAGGGGATCAGGTTATTATTTGGAAAGGAGAAAAGTAAATGGCCAAGAAATTTATATCTAAATAAGCTCCTGAAAATAAAAAAAAAAGACTCTCCATGGGGTTGGGAGAGATATGAAGTCAATGGTCAGATTGGCTCAGCCTTTAAAATCACTAGGGACTCCATTGGGAAAACAAAATTGGGACAATAAGAAGGTCAATTGTTCCCAGGCTGTTGCTCATGCAGTGGAATATGTGGAGGAATCAGAGACACTTGTGAATTCCTGAATGACCCTGAACATAACTGGCTCTCTGAAAAGCATCTTCTTAGTAATATTTCTTTCAGTTATCCATTCACAGTCATGCCCAGGGGGTGGAAATGGGCCTGCATGTGCCCACAGTTAGGCATGCCCACTTTCCCCTTCTGTATCTGCTGCCAAGGCTGGACTCTTTACTTTTTTGCATCAAAAGTGGGTTGTCCCTTTCTTTAAAAAGAGCCCCCAAAGAGATCATTTGCCTTGCTGGTTTTTTGCAAGACTACCTTTAAAAAGTTCTTTTCCCCTCTTCTACTTTGAAATTTAAAACAAAACAAAAAAGAAAAAAAAAGAAAGAAAAAGAGGGGATTATTTCATATCCATGAAGTGACAGGTTAAACTGCAGATGAAGCCTCCAATTCAGTACTAGGTGTTTTTGAAGTTCCAGCGAGATCATGGCACACACGCTCGTGCGGGGACATGCACTCACGCGCATACACACGCGCGCACGCATACAAGGGTGCACACGCATACGCGGGCCACACAAAACCGAGAATCAGAAGATAACCGATCAAAGGAAAAGAAAAGAAAAGAAAAGAAAAGAAAAAAAAAAAAGGCAACCTAGGCATTGAAAAGAACAATCCACAGGCTTCTTGAAAATTTGTGGTTTGGAATTGAATTCAGTGGAGAGGGGAAGAGTGTCCACACTCCTATCTGCAGACCCCGAGGGTGCTGCCTGTCTGTTTTCAATGCCTATGGGAGGGGGGGATTGTGCCCCAGATATATTAGGCTCAGGACTTTGATAAAGGCGCACATGCAGAGAAGGGAGAGGACCCGCTGGTGAGCTTTATGTATGTATGAGGCATTCTCAGTGGATGTGGGTCATGGTAGAAGATGTACACAGGAAGATTATTTGATTCTAATTCATGCCACTTGATATAATGTGATAAAACATTTGACATGAGAGATAAGTTCCATTTTAATCCAAGAGAGGACGAGTGGGAATTAAAAAGTAAGAAGGGTTTTGTGGTGCAGGAAGGTGATGCGGGGGAGAGGGGTATGGAACACAGAGAGGGGACGACTGGGAAAAGGGGAGAAAAAAAAAGAGAGAGAGAGAAGCCTTTTCAACACACTAGGAAAGCAAATGAGCTGGAAGACAAAGCATTTAAAAGTCAGAAGCTGCAGAATCCGAAAGCGGTGCCAACAATGAGCTCACTTAGCTATGGAACAAAAACACACGCGCGCGCACACACACACACACACGCACACACACAAAAAAACTCAGTGTAAATTGGTGAACACAATCACAGAAAAAATATAGAAACAAGGATTCCATAATAGACCAAAACATTAATGTTCGGGCTGGCACTAAAAATACAAGAAACCTGGACAGGAGGAGCTCACATTTCACGAGACAGAAGTAGTCTGCACAATTAGAGCCACACGGAGACAAGGACATTGGCTTCCATGCACTCTGGCCGGGTCTCCACTGGCAAGTTGTGGGGAAATGGGAAGCAAAATACCTGGCTATATTAAGCAACCCCATCTGTTTTGGTCTGAAAGAGGCAAGCAATTTGAGACCAAAGCAGATTCTTTTTTTTCTTTTCTTTTCTTTTTCTTTTTGCCTTGGTGGCTTGCTTTGCTGTGCAGATGTAGTCACAGTGGAAATAAGAAATCTGAAGTTTGACCTGGGTCTGGCAGCCCAGCGTATTCACTTTGGAATACCTGCTTCTTCATGCATTTTTTTTCAGGTGAGTGGGTGGGGGCAGAGCACCACTGCTCAGACAGGCACCTGGCCCATTCACTCTCGCCCAAACCCTGGCTTGATTTCTGAAAAGAGCAGGAAAAAGTGCTAATATCAATCCTACCAGTTTGCCAAAACCCAGGGCTAAGGATTTCTGGTCTTGTAGAAATAAAATCATCTTTGAAGCCATAATAATGTGACATTTACTGCACATCTGCACATCTGCATGCCATCCTGCTGCTGGAGGTAGCCTCCCTCCCCCAGCCTCCCTCATGTGAGGCCAGATTGCAAGGAGGAAGACCTGGTCTTTGCCAGTTACAGAATGCTGCCTCACAAGCTCCGTGCGGGGACGCGCCTGCGTGCTGTCCTACGTGTAACACACAGCCTTGGGACCGAGACACTGCCACACCAGGGGTGGGTTCAGAACAGACACACGACAGATAGGCGCCTAAGGCAGAGGAAGAGGAAAAGATTTTGCTTGAAATCAGGAGCAATCCATTTTCTCAAAATGTGACTTATCCTCCTGTCTCTTATTTTGTCACATTTTGGAGGGTCTCCTCCTTGGTCTTCAAGGAGGAGAAGGCATTTACTTACATCAAATAACCTTTCTATATACATCTCCTCATTGACCTTATCACGCAGGACATCCTGAGAGTGACGGACGAAAGTCACGTAGGCGTCGGCCACATCCATTCCAGGTTTCTGCAAAGAAACAGGAAAACATGAAAATGGGATTTGCAGACAATGACTCTTCAGGGATGACCCATTTGTCCTGGCTCCCACCCGCAGCCCCTCCTATCCTCTGCACTGTTTTGGCGGGATCAGGTTTGCAGCACACAGCCTGGACTGGTAGGAATTGATATTAGCCCTTCCTGTTCTTTTCAGAAATCAAGCCAGGCAAAGAGGAGAGTTGGAATTGCAGATTTTTTTTTTCCCTACCGTTAATTCTTTTTTTGTTTTCTGGCAATTTTATCTAATGGATGAATCTTCACTGTATCTTCACCAGAAATATTCTCTGGCTTTCCATTGAAACCCCTGTGATGCATATGGATATTCTTTATTATCTGTCTCCTTTTCCTCTTAAAAAAGAAAACTATAATCAGGGGCTGGGGTTGTAGCTTAGCGGTAGAGCACTTGCCTAGCACGTGCCAGGCCCTGAGTTCGATCCTCAGCACCACATATAAATAAGTAAATAAGGGTATTGTGTCCAACTATAACTAAAACATAAACATTTTTTTTAAAAAGAAAGAAAACTATAACTCTTCCTGCCCAATTCCCATTTTGGGGAATAGTTTAACCTGAGTATATAGAGTGAGAATTTGCTAATTAGTTTACAAAGTGGAGACATTAGTTTTTCTTTTCTAATGTAGCCTTAAAGTTGAAGATTAAAAAAAAAAAAATCCCAAGAATCATAGCAAGCTAGTGGAGGAGGGGAAGATTTTTAAATAAATTAGATTTTCTGGAAAGGTAAGCAGGTGGTTCATCCAGTACTCAGGCAATGACTTACTGTAAGGAATTAAAGAAAAAAAAAATCTCAGGATGTACACCGCTTGAGATGTCAAAATCAAAGTTATCTCCAAAGAAACCTATTAAAACACTGTAATATGGGTCATTAGCACAACTGCCACAAACCCCTTAAATTTCCACAATAGATATGTATGTTTGCTAATAACTAAAAAGATTAGTTTTCATTACTGTGATTTACCTTAGATCACAAAGTATCATTTCTCTACAAGACAGGGACTGTCAGGCACTGCAAATTGAAGTTAGTTAACACTTCTGTGTAATTTCCAGGGTGAAAATGAGGAAGGTTTGGAAACAGTAGGACTGTATATTTTTTTTCCCCGCTCATACAAAGCAAACAATTATCAAGCAAAGGGCCAATCCCTGGCCCCCGGGATGCTAGTAACATTTCTTAACACCCGCTGAAACAATGACAAGGTATTAATTTGAAAAACAATGAGGACAACCCAAAGCCACAGTAGTCAAGTGTTACACTTTCAAGCAATTTTCAGCAAATGGATTGAGCAGGGTCCATGATGGTCCTATAATTGTTGCAGTTTTATGATACGAAACAATAGCGGTTCTCCAATGAGACGTGTCAGCTTATCAATTCCAAACTGGCACCTCTCCCCTCTCTCTTTGGCAGCCGCACATCAAAGGACATTCTCGGTAGGGATGGGGACCCCTACCTGGGGGACTTGAGAAACTTATTATTATTGTTTCCATTTCTTCCCTTGTGATACTTGTGGCAGATGCAGCCTTTTCCTGGGTGCACGCAGCCATCTTAGAGCTAAGATCCAAAGCCAAGTTCAGCAGATCTGTCAGGAACCCATGATGTTACAGACAGACATCTAGAAGGATGCTATTTTCATCATTCCTTCTTTCAACAAGGCTTACTGTCCTCACAGGGGCATTTCATTTAAGTTTTAAAAAAGCTCTGATTTAAAAAAAAATTAGTTTGATTCATCTCACCCAGGTAGTTAAGAAGCTCTGTTGACTCTTATTTTTTTTAAAAATATTTTTTAAAATCAATAGCTTAACATTGTACTGTATATTTATTTGATTGTTTTTTGTCTGTCTTCTCCCACCAAACATAAGATACATGAATAAAGGACCGTTGGTCTGTTTTCTGTTGTACCTCCAGCTCACAGAATAGTGCCTGGCACATAGTAGGTGCTCAGTAAATAATTGCAGAGTGAAAAAATCTATGAATGAATGAGCAAGTCCTACCTCTACCTCCTTTTCAAAGCTCTTCAGGCACACTGTATGGATTATTACTGAATCCACCTCCTTCTCCCTCCCAAAAAACCTTGAAATTTATGCAAATCATTAGACTTCTCTGGGCCTCAGTTATGCCACCTGTAAAATGGGACTAATAACAGGTTCCTGACTTACCTTCAAGGATTGTTATGATCATCAGCTAAAATAATGTATATGAAATTGTCTCAAAAGCCATAAATTGCAATGTCAACATCAGCCCCTGACTCCCCTTCCTGATATTATATCACACCAGGGCCCTATCTACTTCTTCAATCTACTTGAGACCCAAGATGTAAAAAGGGTCCTCAGTGGATCTGTGTCAAGATGAAAATAATAAAGTCTCTGCACAAAATGTGTACTTCTCTTATCATAGTCCTCAGACTTTCACTCCCAACGACCTTCCTTTTAAGCCAGCTTCATATTCAATTCCAATGAGTTTTGTTTGTCATCCCTTGATGGGCCAGGAATGGGGCATGGGGAGATGGTGGAACCCAGGCGTGCTGGTAAGAAGGCCCTGTCCTTTGCCCTGGTGTGCCAAGCATGAGGGACGAGGCTGCCAGACTGCACCCTGAGACATAAAGACTCACTAATTGCTGGGGTCTGGAACAAAAGGGGACGGGGTGAGCTGGCCCTGCGCCATTGGGCCATTGAGGAAAGATTAAATGATAGTTCCCTGGTCAAAAACCCAGGGATAGGTGCCGTGGTACATGCCTGGAATCCCAGCAGCTCAGGAGGCTGAGGCAGGAGGATCATTCAAAGTCAGCCTCAGCAACTTTTAGCAAGGCACTAAGCAATTTAGTGAGAACCTATCTCTAAATAAAATATTTTTAAAAACGGCTGGGGATGTGGCTCTGTGGTTAAGTGCCCCTGAGTTCAATCCCTGATACCAAAAAACAAAAACCAAAAACACCTCGCAAAAAACAAAAACAAAAACAAAAAAACCACACAGGGATAAAAATGCAGAAACGATGTATAATACATTTTAAGTAGATTTCCAATCAAAACAAAATCTAAACTGTTGACACACAATAAGCTGAAAAGTAGTTACAATTGAAAAATAAACTTGACTGGAAAACTGATACCATTAGATAAATTAAGCTTTATATTACATTGCTGTTCATACACAGTCGGATCAACTTTTAAGAGACAGCTTATAAATGTGGCTTGGACAGAATCAGAATCTGACATAATTTTTAGAAAATATTTAAATACAATAAATATATATCTGTTCAATTAACACCACCACGTGCGGAAGACATGATTCATGAATAAGTGATTCTGTGGCTTAGGAAAAATGGGACATTTCAACTTAGCTAGCCCCCATTGGGATACGTCTGAGCATGGGGAAAACAAACCCAAATTTTCAGCATCCCAAGCAAGCCCTGAGGATGAATGCAAATCTGCTACATATACCGAAAGGTTCAATCTTATATCTAAGACACAGAGGGATGCTTTGGGGATTATGCAATGGTTGGAATGACTGGTAGCAGTTCTTCTTTCCACTAGTGGGGATAATTAAGAGGCAAATCTCTAAAGTAATTGCTACTCCCTACACAGAACTCAACTAATAAATGATGTGCCAGAAACCTCATTGGGTGACACAGATGAACTCAGACTTTGGACCATGACTTGAGAAATGATTGTACCCAATAGTTCTTCTTCTTCTTCTCTTTCTCTCTCTCTTTTTGGTACCGGGGATTGAACCCAGGGGCATCTAACTACTGAGCCACATCCCCAGCCCTTTCTATTTTTCCTCTTTTGATAGATCTTGCTAAATTGCTTAGGGCCTCCATAAGTTGTTGAGGCTGGCCTCAAGCTTGCAATCCTCCTGCCTCAACATCCCAAGTTGCTGAGATTATAGGCATGTGCCACCATGCCTGGCTTTGTAACCAATGGTACTTAAACCTGGCTGCAAACAAGAAGGATCTAGAAGCTTTATAAACACTGATTGCCTGTGGCCCCACCTCTACCCACTGCCCAGAGATTCTGTTTTAACATGTCTGGCAAGGAACCTGGGCAGTAATACTTATAAAAGCTCTCCAGATGTTTCCATGACACAGCCAAGGTAAAAATATCACTGATTTATCCATTGGTTTCCAAATTCGTATCATGTATCAGATGAACATGAAGATCTTTTTAGAAAGAGATTTCCAGGCTCCCCTCCAGAACTACTGAATCAGAATTTCTAGAGGTGAAGTCTGGGAATCCCAATTAAAAAATGAGCAAAGAAACAAAACAAAACAAAACAAAACAAAAAAAAAAAAAAAAGAAAAAAAAGAGAAAAAATCTTTACAAGTTTAACTGCTGCATATTCTGGTTTGGGGGCTGCTGGTGATAGCCAGTGCTTATGAACAGGCTCTCAGAAAAAACAAAACAACAACAACAAAATTAGATAAACAAGCTCCAATTTGTAGGGTCTGCCAATTCCCATGGTGTAAACGATCCTATTAAAGTTGATTGGGAGCTACCAGACTGCTGTCACTGAAGGCTGAGTTGGAGTGAAACATGTACTATTATCTCTTAGGAGCTAATGTTGAAGACTCTGCCATATCTCTGTAAGCTCAGGCTCTACAGTCAAATTGAGAGCCTGTATTTTTTTTTATTTTATTTCTTCCCTTGGTGCTGGGGATTAAACCCAGAGCCCTGTTCACATGAAGCAAGCTATTGCACCACTGAGCTACACCCACAAGTCCTGTCCCTGGATCTCTACTCCCTACTGACTCGCCTGGTGAACTTGGGCATGCTACTTAACCTCTCTGTCTCAGTTTCCTCATCTGTAAAACAGGATGAAATTAATTAATCCTCATAGGATTGTTTTCAGAAATAAATGATAATTATTTACTACATGTAAACAATACTGGGCGCAGTGGCGCACACCTTTCATCCCAGCGGATCAGGAGGCTGAGATAGGAGGATCGCAGGTTCAAAGCCAGCCTTAGCAACCAGGAGGCACTAAGCAACTCAGTGAGACCCTGTCTCTAAATAGGATATGAAAAAGGGCTGGGGATGTGGCTCAGTGGTCAGGTGCCCCTGAGTTCAATTCCCGGTATTAAAATTCACCCCACAAAACAAAATAACAACAACAACAACAACAAAAAACTATGTACGTATTGTCTATGTGTGGATTGTACACTACTATTTTCCATAAAATGATTATTTATTCATCAGACACATTAAAATATGATGAACTATAAAAGTACACATTGTTGAACTTAATTTTAAACTTTAACATTGTTCCTAAGCCAGTAATAACTGGTGCAGTCGTGAGTCTTATGTGCTAATCACATTTTCTGATACTAAAATCATGACTCAACTATGCAAATAAAGATGGATGTCTATGTGCTAAAATCATCTTTCAGCAGGACATAGTGCTTAAGATCATTGCTTTAAATCTTACCTCTGTTGTTTACCGGCTGTGCTGCTTGGAGCAATTTAACATTTCTGGGCCTCAGTTTCCTCATCTTTAAAGTGGGGCACTTGTGAAGACTAAAAATAAAGAGCTTAAAACAGTGCCCAGCACATACAGTGGTAGTAGTTATAGGTACCTTAATTACTTTGTTCATCTTCAATGGCAAATATATCACATTTGGGGACATACTGAGTGATTCATTTTTTTTCTTCCATAGAGTGCAGAAACTGATAATTATCTCTCTTTAAAAAAGAAAAAAGTTGTAGATGGATACAATACCTTTATTTTATTTACTTATTTCTATGTGGTGCTGAGGATCCAACCCAGTGCCTCACACATGCTAGGCAAGAGCTCTACCACTGAGCCACAGCTCCAGCCCTCTGAAAATTCTCTTTTGATCTTTCCTATCCTAACAAGACTTTGAATACACAAATGACTAAATAACTAAGATCTGAACACTTTCATATTAATATAGAGTCCATTTTACCCCCTTCTTCACAATAAATATGAATCTGGCTTGCAAGAATTATTAAGCTGAGTGCACGCCTGTCAATCCAGTGGCTTAGGAGTCTGAGGAAGGAGGATTGCACGTTCAAGGCTAGCCTCAGCAACTTATTGAGGCCCTAAGTGACTTAGAGAGACCCTGTCTCAAAATAAAATATAAAAAAGGGCTGGGGCTGTGACTCGATGTCTAAGTACACCTGGTTCAAACCCTGGTACTAAAGAAGAAGAAGAAGAAGGAGAAGGAGAAGGAGAAGGAGAAGGAGAAGGAGAAGGAGAAGGAGAAGGAGAAGGAGAAGGAGAAGGAGAAGGAGAAG
>NW_025999941.1:15281859-15295805 GCF_001458135.2 Marmota marmota marmota
CAGGGTACTAAGAAGAAGAAGAAGAAGGAGAAGGAGAAAGGAGAAGGAGAAGGAGAAGGAGAAGGAGAAGGAGAAGGAGAAGGAGAAGGAGAAGGAGAAGGAGAAGGAGAAGGAGAAGAAGAAGAAGAAGAAGAAGAAGAAGAAGAAAAAGAATTCTTATATTGAGCCATTAAAAATTGCTGATCTTGATCTTCCTTCGACTTCTCTAAAATGCCATTCTCATGTGGTTCAACCTAACAGCTTGGTAACACCAATGGCTAGATCAAATCTCTCCATGTATGGGCCTTGTCTATGGGGTCACCCAGCCAGACCTCCATGTGGAGATCTCTCCTTTGCTTTGAGGGCTACAGAAAACAGACTGACAAGCCAGATCTTTGTACTGGGAGATGAGAATTTCAATCTCGGTCACTGGTGAAGACCGGGGAGGGCAGGGCTGATGTCAGCCGTTCATCCTGACTTGCGCTTTCCACGTTGATACCATTGCATGCCCTTCTCTGATGACCTGTCTGCTGAGTGCCAGGTCAGGTGCTTCCTGTTCTGCATTGAATTTGGTATTAGTATCTCCATTTTAAAGATGGAGAACCAGGGCCAGAAACTCCCCATGAAGCCAAAGTTTATACTTTAGGGCTTGACAAAGCCATTTGCCTAACTTCTTTGCTGTGGTTTTGTGAGCTTTTTCTATTCTCCATTCTTCTGCCTACACGAAGGAGTCTGAGGTCCCTTGATGAGAAGTATTATATGAATTCAAAGCATAATTATTGATTGCACATTCTTTCATTAAACAAACAAAATATATGCTAATGCTAAATTCACTCCAATTTTCCATTTTGTCTTCCTTAGAGGAATAAGCCAATAAACCATTACACACTTAGCTTCCTGGGGAAATGAATTTAAATGTTAATATAAATCCTTTTAGAAAAAAACAAATTTTAACAAATAAGTATTTGAACAAGGAGGGTACTTAACCACGTTCAGAATGAGAAATGCTCAGTACAAGACCCTTGGTGGCTGTTGAGATAAGCTCTCTAAATTTAATATTTTATAATAGACTCACACCTCTTTTGTTAGAAATGGAGAAACAGAATCATTTTCTTCCCTCCTTTATTGGAATATATTTAAATCTCTCCAATTTTATTTTGCTAATAGGCAGGGCAAAGTCTGTCTATAAATGTACCCTGGTTTATCACAGGTAATCCCATACTTTTTAGCATTCATGTATAGTACTTAACCTCAATTTAAATGTAAATTTTGGGCAACTTGGAGTGCTTTATCTGTGAACTTTGAGGGCTCTCGCCATTAATGAGGCCTGCACTAATTATAAGCAGTTTTTGTAAGGTTTCCTTAAAACAACTGCAGAACTGACCTCCAAATGAACAAATTCAGAATTTATTTGCTTTAAAAAAGATACTGTTTGGCCTGGGGTTGTGGCGCGGTGGTAGAGCACTTGCCTAGCATGTGTGAGGCACTGGGTTCCATCCTCAGCAACAGATAAAAATAAATAAATGAAATAAAGGCATGCTGTCTGCCTACAGCTAAAATATATATATTTACTGTATACATATTATATATATAACTAATATATATTGTTTAATATATACATATATAAAAAAAGATACTGGTACTCTTGTGCAAATTTCTAGCTCAGAGCTCTACTCTTAAGATGTTTATGTAAGGGGTGGGGGTGAGCAGGATGGAAACAGAAAGAAAAGAACCAGAGAAATCAAGAAAAAGACAAGTGAAAGTGAGCTAGGTTTACCCTGCAGCTGGAACACTCTCTTCCTGGTGAAGGAAACCATACGCTGGTCTGAAAAAAGATCCTACTAACGAAAGGGTCTTGACTTCTCTCTTTCTGATGATCAAGTGGGGAATATACAGTTTAGCAGCAAGTAATGAACAGCACCAACAAAGCAAAGCCAAAACAAGAAAAAAAAATCAGACAATACAACAAACCCACGAAAAGCAATTTTCAAATACTCACAGGTACGTCCACATATTTGGAAGCTGCCTTCACCTAAGGAGGAAAGAAGAATGGAGGTGAGGCAGGTGTTTATGTTTAATATTTTTGTTCACAGATCAAGTTCAAACAACACGCAGGCACGCAGCACAGACCAGGGAAAACAAAAAGGTATGAAAAGATAAAATGTTTGCTACTAAAAAATAAAAAAAAATTGGGCTGGGGATGTGGCTCAAGTGGTAGCGGGCTTGCCTGGCATGCGCAGGGTGCTGGGTTCGATCCTCAGCACCAGATAAAAATAAAGATGTTGTGTCCACCGAGAACTAAAAAATAAATATAAAAAAAATAAAAAAATAAAAAAAAATCCCTAGCCACTGCTTTGGAGGTATATATATATATATATATAGAGAGAGAGAGAGAGAGAGAGAGAGCACACAATTTTACTGATTCAGATTCTGGGGCTGGGTGTGGGTGATTTGCATTTTCCCCCATCTTTATTTTTATTTTCCTTTTTTTTTCTTTCTTTTTGTGGGTGGTACTAAGGATGGAACCCAGGGGCACTTTACCACTGAGCCACATCCGCAGCCCTTCTGTATTTTTCATTATGACATAGGGTCTCGCTAAGTAGCTTAGGGCCTCACTAAGTTGAGAAAGCTGGCCTCCAACTTGTGATCCTCCTGCCTCAGCCTCTTGGGTTGCTGAGATTACAGGTGTGCACCACCTATCTTTAAAAAGAAGAAAAATGACTCTAGCTAAACCCAAACGGATGGATAGAGGGTTCACTAGTCTAGAGAAGCAACTAAGATAACTGGCACTTCTTTCACCTTGGGCCTTGGTGTAATTTGGCTGCAGGTTGCCTGGATTGAATCTGTCAGTTCTCACTGTCTATTAACCTAGATCTTCAAGAGGAGGGAATGCAATGGGGTGAGTGAAGGACCCAGAGGGACATGGTGTCTGAGGGCCAGGTACCAGAGCCTTTCAAAACTGTCCCAAAAGCTGCTATTATGCCTCATTCTGGTTTTAGGTGCTAAAACAAAACAACCAAACCAAACCAAACAAAAAACAGGTGGAAAGTTCAGGAAGTGGCTCTGTAACTCAGTTTTAGTTTTGGGAGTGCATGTGGTAGAGAGTAACGTTTGGACATAGAGTTTGGAGTCAGACCTGGGTTCAAATCCAGCTCTACTGGGAACGGTGTAATCTTGGACAGGTTATTTCATCTCTCTGAACCTTACTGGCCTCATCTGCAAAATGGAGATACTAATAATACCTCTCTCCAGGGTTGGTGAACGGGGAAGTGCATATAAAGTCCTGGGATATGGTGCCTGGGACACACTGTCACTAAGGATTCATAGACACACATGGGTGAGAGGCTGAGGAACTGCTAGGTTTGAGGGAGCATGTTTGATATTCTGTGTGTCTCCGTGTGGCATGGAGGGACTGTGTTTCTGGTCAGAGAGCATTTCTAGTTTTACCAGAAACTTCAGAGACTGCCAAGGGCACAGGGTAGTCTGAATATCTGCTGACGTTTCAGGGAGGTTTGTTTTTTACCATTTGGTTGAGATCAATATCAGTCTTCATAGCCCTCATCCAAATGTGTTCCAGAAAGTCACCCCGAGGAGTCCTATCCTCGCCCCTTTTCCCAGTGTGCCTTTCCAAACTTTCAACTCCCCCCTGATGGCAGATAATGAAGCCCCAAGAAAGAGTCCAAAACCGAGTGTCAAAATTTTGGTAAGTGTCCCAGCCAGTTGACCCTGGGGAAACCGTGTCAAGTTCATTAGCCTCGATGAGATTTCTAGAATAGGATAATAAAACCGTACTTTGTACGGCTTATACTGTAATCAAGTGAGAGAATATGGGAGAAAGTGCTTAGTAAACTTTAAAGTTGGTGGAGGGGGAGAATTCTTGTCAGCACCCAAATCATTCCTGTTTTGTTTGGTTTAAGATTCTCTAAGAAACCTACTCCTTTTTCCCCTCTCTCTTTCTTTCTTGTACCAGGCATTGAATCTGGGGGTACTTAACCACTGAGCCCCATCCCCAGTCCTTTTTATATTTTATTTAGAGATAGGGTCTCACTCAGTTACTTAGAATCTCACTAAGTTGCTGAGGCTGGCTTTGAACTCACAATCCTCCTGCCTCAGCCTCCCAAGCTGCAGGGATTACAGGTGTGGGCCACTGTGCCGGGCTCTACCCTTGTTCTTTGTAGCACCAATTACAATTGCAATTCGGTACCTTTTCTTGCATGTGTGCCACCCGCAAAATGTCATGAGAGCAAAAGTTATATCAGTCTTGCAAACAACTGTCTCCCTGTGACTCATGGGCTACCTGACTTTGAAAGGAAACTCAGGGAAAATCTGGGAAGGGAGGGACTGAGAGAAAGCCTGTGGCCAGTTCTGGCTTCAAGGTGCTTGCGAAAAAAGCAGAGGAAAAGACTAGATTGGTCAACCTGAAAACCAACATAGCTAATTGAAAGCCTGCCAGGGTTGGTGGGAGAAGGAAACTGTCCTTGTGGCCTTTAGAGGGATTTCAGGAAAGCTTTCCAGATTTGGTGTGATTACCATTTGTACTAAAGGATTCCTCATCCTAAATCTGTCCTCTCCATGACTCTTCCAAAATCGAGTCCAGGCAAGAAGGTGGCTTGTCTTTTTTTTTTTTTTTTGGTACCAGGGCTTGAACTCAGGGGCACTCAACCACTGAGCCACATCCCCAGACCTTTTTTGTAGTTTGTTAGGTAGAGACAGGCTCTCACTAGTTGCTTAGCGCCTTGCTTTTTGCTGAGGCTGCCTTTGAACTTGTGATCCTTCTTCCTCAGCCTCCAAAGCCTCTGGGATTACAGCCGGGCCTTGTTTCTGTCTTTCTCAGGTTCAGTACTATCACTTTGCACCATGCAGGACTCTTTCACAGAATTTCTTCTTTAAGCCATCAAGGGAAATGGGGGCTAGCAATCAAATCCAATTACAAGGAAACCAACTAAAATGCCTAGAATTTAAGAATTGGGTTTTCTCATGCTCTCTGCCAAGAGGCAAAGAAGTCTGGAC
Source organism: Marmota marmota marmota (assembly GCF_001458135.2). Taxonomy (NCBI): domain Eukaryota; kingdom Metazoa; phylum Chordata; class Mammalia; order Rodentia; family Sciuridae; genus Marmota; species Marmota marmota. The sequence goes on from NW_025999941.1 coordinate 15,286,849, forward strand.
TCCTAGGGGATCACCAGAGCCCGAATTCCTCCCTGGGATCTCCCGATGGCCTCATCGCTAGCGGAAAAGCTGGAGGGATTCAAGCATGGCTGGTCAGAGCGGGCGCTGGCAAGAGTTGTTCTCAGCTAGAAACTCCCTCCTTTGCTCTGTCAAGTTGATGCTTGGCAGTTGGTGGGAGTTTTGCTACAGTTGAAATGATCAACCTTTAAATACGCCTACTCTCCTCTTACCACGCACATGCGGTTCCAATCCAGAGAGGGACACCAGTCAAATCCGTTTCCTCTCGGGGAAGACAAGGCAAGCTCCTGTCGTGAATGCAAACCTGGGGCTCTGTGACTGGGACCAGCCTTCTGTCCCTTAGGCTCATCTTTATTTGACAGCAACGGACTTGCACTTAGTCTTAATGATCTTCCTTGCTTCCCCAAAGCAGGGGAAATTGTGGCCCCCTTTTATTATTATTACTTTATCTTTTTGTACTTAACCACTGAGCCTGAGCCGCCCCCCCCTTTTTTTAGATACAGGGTCTCATTGAGTTATTTAGAGCCTCCCTAAGTTGCTGAGGCTGGCTTTGAACTCACCATCCTCCTGCGCTGCTGGGATTACAGGTGTGCGCCACTGTGCCAGGCCCTGTGACCCTGTTGTTATTTAGGAGCAGGTGTAGTACATCATTTTTGGTTCTGGCATTAAATTCTTAAAAAAATTATAGTTGTAGATACACAACATGCCTTTATTTTAGTAATTTATTTTTATGTGGTACTAGGGAACGAACCCAGTGCCTCATACATTCTAGGCAAGCACTCTGCCACGGAGCTACAGTCCCAACCTCCTAGCTATTGAATTTTAGGAAGGATACCAATGATGAGGATGATAAAGAATATTCTGAGCCAGGTGTGGTGGTGCACATCTGTAATCCCAGCACTCAGGAGGCTGAGACAGGAGGATCCCAAGTTCAAAGCGAGCCTCAGCAACTTATCAAGGCTCTAAGCATCTCAGTGAGACCCTGTCTCTAAATAAAATATAAAAAAGGGCTGGTGATGTGGCTCAGTGGTTAAGCGCCCCTGAGTTCAATCCCAGGTACAAAAAAAAAAAAGAATATTCTGGAAGTGTGTTCTATGAGGACAGTGAAGGGGCAGGCATCTTGCCTGAAAAAGGAAGAGCTAATGGCAGAGAAAGAGATTCAAGGGCTGGGGTTGTGGCTCAGTGGTACAGCACTTGCCTAGCACGTGTGAGGCACCGAGTTCAATCCTCAGCACCACAAAAAATAAAATATGTGTCCATCTATAACTAAAAAATAAACATTAAAAAAATAAAGTTAAAAAAAACCCCACAAAATTAACTTCCATAGGAAAAAAAAGAAAGAAAGAGATTCAAGGTAGGATTGAACTACACTGAAGTCATGGTGTTCCCGAGCACTGAATCAGGAACAGTGAGTAAAGTGACAAGACCCAGAAGAGGATGCAAACACAGCCCCACACAGTTCTGGCAGGAAATGGCCACCTCTGCTGGTCCAGCCCTCCCGCTCCCGGTGAGAAAGGATGCCCTACACGTGGCTCTTTCCTATGTGAAAGGCCCATCTCAGTCTGTCTCCTGCTTCTGATTTCAGCCTCCTCCTGAGCTCGGAAGTGGTCATCAGTTCTACTTTTTGTTGTAATTGGCTTTTTTTTTTTTTTTTGCAATTGAGTTGTAGCATAGTGAAGAAAAAATTGACAGAATTCTGGTCCCTTTGAACCCTTTCCTGTATAATGCCAGCAGCTCCCCATAAGCATCATCTGTTATACCTTTTGGCCGGCTACATTCTAAGTAGAAAAGAGTGACCAGATCCTTCCCAGGCCCTAGAGCTCTGAAGTTATTGCCAGAAAAATCTAAACATGTACCAGGTACCATGTCTATCAGGGTCTCACTGAGTTGCTCAGGGCCTCGCTAAGTTGCTGAGGCTGGCTTTGAACTCGCCATCCTTCTGCCTCAGCCTCCCTGGCCACAGCGATTACAGGAGTATGCTACTTTATTTTATTTTTTTAACTTCAAAAGAAATCTTCCCAGAAAAGTGGCTTAGAGGACGGGTCTAGGACTGTCTGGATTGGAAGTGTGGCTTTGCCATTTTCTAGAGTGGTGACTTGGACCAAGTTACTTCTCTGGAAATGGGACCATCATAATGTCCCTCAAGGCATACTGGGAGGACTGAATGAGGTAATCCTCACATCCTAAATGGGCATGACAATGACAGATGGTACTCTCTGTGCTAAAGACTCACCATGGCTTCTGGAATACTGCTCACTGGCGTAGAGGGAGGGTCTGCGCCCCATCCTGGAGGCAGGAGTAGGTTTCCCTTCACACTCCTAGCCCGCTGGTCATCTCTGGCTATAAAAAGGATTCTGGAATCTCCCCAGATTACCAGCAAGTATCTGAGTGGATTCCCTGACCGGGATACCTTCCGTCATTTTGGTGACACACCATGCTCTGGACAACTTGCCATCAAGGCTGAAGCCAGAGATCTACTATCCCCCACAGGATGGCTGAGTCTGGGCACATGAGACAGGACACATCCCCCAGCCAGAGCCTTCAGGAACGCAATCTATTCCTCTCTGGGACCAAGCCATGTGCCCGGGTGCAGGAGACAAGGGCCAGGGCAAGGGGTCTGCCCCGACTCTGGTCTGGCAACCCTTCTGAGGGATTCCACGGCTTCAAAACAGAGGCAAGAACTGTGAGCTGGACCTCGTTTCCCAGGACTTTTGCTTTTTGGAACAAACATCTCTTCTCTATCAGGGCTTCCCGCTGCTCCCAGACTGCTGCCCCCAACCCCCAGCAGAGCCAGTTCTGGGAAGGGAGGAGGGAAAGGGAGACCCAGGTGGAGAGACTGATGGAGACCAAGATCAAAGGCAGGAAGATGTGCTACTACCAGGGAGCAACTTGTTCGGGCTTTCACATGCCCGAAACCCAGGACACGGATTTCCTATGAAGGCACCACACTAGGGCTGGAGGGTAAAGGCATTTGCTCTGAGGCTCCTGACCCCCTTCTTGAATGATGTCCAAAAGTTCCATCTCTCCAAACACGAGATAGTCCGTTCCAACAACTAGTCAAACATGTCATCTTTTAAAAGTGCTTACTACTTATCAGGATATAAGTTAAAAATACTGCATTTTATATTCAATACAATATTAATTGAATTAATATTAATAGAGGGCCTATTAACATTCCCATCTTACAGTTGAAGCTACTGAGGCTGAGAGAGACAAAACAATGTGGCTTGAACTCACACAAATAATAAGTTACAGCTTTGGATGGAACCAACCTAGGTTCCTTTCAACAGATGAGTGGATAAAGAAAATGTGAGATATATATATATATATATATACATATATATATGAATGTTGGAATATTACTCAGCCATAAAGAAGAATGAAATTATGCATTTGTGGATAAAAGGTGGAATGGGAGATTATCATGCTAAGTGAAATAAGCCAATCCCCAAAAACCTAAGGCTGAATGTTCTCTCTGATATGCAGATGCCAACACACAATAAGGGGTTGGGGATAGAAGTTTATTGGATTAGACAAAGGGAAATGAAGGGAAGGGAGGGGGGTTTGGAATAGGAAAGACAGTGGAATGAATACACGACCAGGGAAACCCCACATCATGTCCAACCACAAGAATGGGAAGTTAGACTCCATGTCTGTATAATATGTCAAAATGCACTGTACTGTCATGTGTAACTAAAAAGAACAAATAAAAACAACAAAAAAGTTACATCTTTGGACCTCTCATTCTCCAAGTGTCTTAGTATTCAGTTAAATAAAATATCCATCCACCCACTTTTACTGACTAGTCATATTTAGTCTTGTTTGTGTAGGGGTGTGTGTGTGTGTGTGTGTGTGTGTGTGTGTGTAGACAAAACCTAAAATGGCTTCTTCAGGAAAAATATTGGAGGGATTTGAATAATTATCCACACTGACCTAGTCGGGGCAGAAGTTCCAAAATGGATTCTCTGGCCTGAATGTCGCAGCTAATTACCTCGACCCTCCACCTGACTGAGCGTGTGTGGACGGGCTTAATGGTCTGTCTATTGAGCTCTTCCATTATTTCTCAGGTGCCCAAGGTAATCTTTTCATTGAACACTCACCATCCTGGGATTTTCACAATGCTGATGACTAAGGGATTTTCTTCTGCTTGGTCCTAATAAGGGGACCTGAGTTAATCATTGTGTGGCTTTGATAGGGAGCGCGGCAGGGGCTTAAACCACTTCTCTTGCTTCATTAGGGAAAAAAGCAACCCAGGTGCAGACCACGAGGACCTCAGGGGTTGATACTATTAAATCAATGCACAGGCCCCCCCAAAAAAAATGTGGATTAGGTTCTTTTTGCCAACAGAAATCTGCTGGGGAAGGCTCAAAGATGGAAGAAAAAAAAATATCTGAACAGATATCACTGCATTAGTGACATCCCGAGCTTTCCTTTCTCCCCTTGGTCTTAAAAAAGAAAAAAAAAATACCAAGGAAATGATTTCTTCTCTGCACGGACTCCACTCCGCCTGTGGGACTTCAAGAGTTGGCTTCTCTGCCTTTGCCTGCAAACTGCACACCACACCACTGTTAGAAGGACCAGCAACATTCACGTCAATGTTTGGCCTTTGAAATTTCTGGAATAAGACTAAAGGATGCTATTTGGCTTCTTTCTCCACTTCTTTAACCCAGGACATCTTAGAGATGTGGATTTTTTTTTTTTAAAGACTCAAGGCAATTCAGTATGTAAAAATTAATACTTGGTGCTGCTACCATCCCTAAAATAATTTTTATCTCTTATTTGTTCAAGTCTTATCTATTGCCATCTTCATCTCCAGAATATAGATTTGATGAGGAATAAGAAACATCTCTCTCCTCGGTGTTTGCACTACCAGGTGTATAGTAGTGGCTCAATAAAAGCTGGTGGACTGGATGGACCTTTGGACTGTGGTACTCTATTCAGTACCCAGGATAGAGGTTTCTAGAGCTTTCTTTTTGTTGTTTGAGCTTTTGCACTCTTAAGAAACAATTAAGCAAAGTGTGACTAGGCACTATGAGTTCAAAGGGAACTGTCTTTGCTGCTTCTGAGAACAACTTAAAGGGTCTCTTGTTCCTGTACTCTGAGGAGGACACCAGCAGGGTGTCAGGTAACTGACCTAGGTATCAGCTTCCTCTCTGGAAGTAGAGCTAATGACAATAGAAACCATAGCACCTCCTCATGGGGTGGTTGTGTAGATTAATTTAAAAGAAGAAATTCTTAAATGCTAATCACATTCGGGACACTATACAAAGTATTTTACCTGTATTAATTCACTTAGTGACTGTGAAGTAGTGCTAACTTTTACACAGGGCCTGGCACATACTAAGTGTTCAATTAGTCTTGGCTATTTTAACTATCTCTTTCTCACCTGTTTCCAAAGGGGTTCATTTCACTGGTTAAGACTATTGGCTATGTTTGCTGGTGGGTGGGGTCATTGGTCTTTAAACACCACACAGTTAGGTATGTTCAGAAGTTTCCTGGTTAGGACACTTCTGAGGGGAAGACATCCAGGGGCAAGAGGCCTGACCATCTTACTTTCTCTCTTTCTTGCTGGAATATTGTGGGTTGTGTCTAGATCCTCTGATTTCACTTCTCCCATAGTGGTGTGCGTGGAAAGAATCAGAAAACATGAATTTCTAAACCTATTTTGACCAGATGACTACACTGCTGGCCTCTTATCTATTATAATGAGGGTGGGTTAATTGTTTTCTCCTTAAATTCCTTCCAGATTAAAAAAAAAAAAAGATACCTGTGACTCTTAGAGGATCTATTAGGCAAGTTCTAGGGAGAATGTGGGCGAGGAAACATTTCCCACACCTTGAGAAGGTTATCAATGCTCTCGTAGTAAAGCAAAAGCCCTTTCATATTTTAGCATTAATAGAAGTTCTGGAAATAAGACTCTGGGAAAAATATAGTAATTTTTATTATAGTAAAATTTTTAATTTTTATCATTGTAATTTTTTAGCATCTCTAAGAAAATTAGAGATAAATATTTTCATGGGGGTGGTGGCGCATGCTGTCATCCCAGCAGCTTGGGAGGCTGAGGCAGGAGGATCTTGAGTTCAAAGCCAGCCTCAGCAAAAGGGAGGTGCTAAGCAACTCAGGGAGACCCTGTCTCTAAATAAAATACAAAATAGGGCTGGGGATGTGGCTTAGTGCTCGAGCACCCCTGAGCTCAATCCCTGGTACCCCTGCCTCCCAAAAGACTTTTTGCACAGGTAGTAGACAAGAAAGTAGGGGACATTTGGTACAGACATAAAAGGAATGCAAATGGACGGTATGGGTGGAGCATTTCCCTAGAAGGGTTCTGGGTGTTTCTGGGGAGCCACTTCATTGATTATTCCCAGCAACACTCTAGCGACATCGGTCCCTCTTTGGGATGTTTTGGGGATTGATGAGGAGGATCCATATAAAGGTCCATAACAGTGGGGCATGGCAGGCTCTGGGTACAGACGGAAGGAGTACCCTTTCTGTGTCTGGGCAGTGAGCCCCTGGCTGATTTCCCTGGAGCCCATATACATGTCCACACCCCTCCTCCACCTCCGGTTTTATGCTTGCTTTTTATAACAGACATGGAAGGGGCAGGCTGGCACCCACCCTGCACACAACCCCCGTGGGAAACACTGCTGTCAATAACAGGAGAAGCTGAGACCGTCTCATTGATCAGAAGGTGGGCTGTATCTGGAAAAAGGATGTGCCGATTTCTAATCAGGATGAGATCGGATTAATATAGGGAAGTGGCTAAGAGCACAGACCTTGGCTTTGGACGCACGGGGTCAAATTCTAGCTCCACCAGTCCCTAGACAGGTTACTTAATCTTTGGATGCCTCAGTAAAATGGGAATAGAGTCCTTTATAAAAGTTGTTATGAACTGATTTCTCAGAACAGTCCTGGGGCATGACAAGAAACACGAGTTTGTTGTCATTGTTGTCCTTTCTGCTGGTTGTCATTATCATTCTTTCTGCTGGAAGGCCTCCGTGGACTTTGTGCTCTCTGATGGCTACAAGTAGCTATTTAAATTTAAATGAATTTTAAAAGTACAATTAAGAATTTTGGGGCTGGGGTTGTGGCTCGTGATAGAGCACTTGACTAGCACATGTGAGGCACTGGGTTCGATCCTCAGCACCACATAGAAATAAATAAATTCTAAAAAAAGTATTGTGTCCATCTACAACTAAAAAAATATTAAAAGAAAAGAATTTAACTTATTTTTGGTGGGGAGAATGTACTGAGGATTGAACCTAGGGGTGCTTTACTAGTGAGCTACATCCCAGCCCTTTTCATTTTGGGACGAGGTCTCCCTAAGTTGTTGAGGCTGGTCTTGAACTTGAGATCTTCCTGCTTCAGTCTCTCAAGCTGCTGGAATTACAAGCATGCACCACTGCACCCAGCAGGAATTCAACCCTTGTGCACTTGCCCCATTTCAATCGCTTTAGAGTCTAGCATGTGTGAGGCACTGGGTTCGATCCTCAGTACCGCATAAAAATAAATAAATTTTTTTAAAAAAGGTATTGTGTCCATCTCTTTAGAGCCACATGTGGCTAGCATCCTGTGTTTTAGACAGCTCAGAATATTTCCATCATGGCTGCAAGTTCTATTGGACAGTGATGGTCTAGACTCAAGAGACCCTTGATAAATAGAGTTATCACATTTACAAGTGAAGAAGTGTGTCATTGAATTCCATGTCGTAGCAAGAAATTAACTGGAGGAGGAAGCAGGGCAAAGAAAAGGATATGGTTGTTAATAAGCTCACTTTGTGGGCCAAATAACATCAACAACAACAACAACAACAACAACAACAAAAGAGTCAAGCTGGGCTCGGTGGTGCATGCGTGTTATCCCAGCAGCTCGGGAGGCAGAGGCAGGAGGATCCCAAGTTCAAAGCCAGCCTCAGTAACTTAGCAAGGCCCTACCCAACTTAGTGAGCCCTATCTCAAAATAAAATATAAAAAAGGCAGAAGATGTGGCTCAGCAGGAAAGTGGCCCTGGGTTCAATTTCTGGTACACACACACACACACACACACACACAAACAATTGAGATTAACAATAGTAAAAGTTACAAAGATACCAAAAGGAGCAAGAGTACCTTATAATAACTAATAAAGGAGGGCAGGGGAGAAGGTAAAAATGGCAAGGGGAGCTAAAACTCTGTCTACCACATCAGAGAGACAAATACTCTCTAAAATTGGCCAGTCAATAAATAGTTATGCCAAGCGAGATGGTGCATGTCTGTAATCTCAGTGGCTTGGGAGGCTGAGACAGAAGGATATGGAGTTCCAATTTAGCAAGGCCCTAAGCAACTTAGTGAGACCCTGTCTCTAAATAAACAATAAAAAAGGACTGGGGATGGGGCTCAGTGGTTAGGCACCCTTGGGGTTCAATCCCCAGTACCCACCTCCCCCCAAAAAAGTTATATAAGAATAGTATCTACTGCTATGAAGGTTTAGCTATGACATGGGCTTGAGGGTCCCTGCTGATCGAAAAGACTGGGTGTGGAAAAAAGTAGGTCAGAGAACCATTGCTTTTTTAAAAAATATTTTTTTAGTTGTACATGGACACACTACCTTTATTTCTAATTTTTATGTGGTGCTGAGGATCAAACCCAGTGCCCATACGTGCTAGGCAGGTGCTCTATTGCTGAGCCACAACCCCAGCCTGAACTGTTGCTTTTTAAAAAATTTTGAATTCTGTACCATTTCCTCCTGTAGCCACGTGCTTATATTACTTTCCTGATAAGTGATTGATAAACGAACAATATGATGGTGGATGTTCAGGACTCTAGGGGAGAAACAGCGTGGTGATGGGCAAGGACCCTTCCTTTCCCAGGGCGATTTCCTCAAGGTCTCTGGATGGATTCCTGGTCTGGAGATGCATCCTCTGTAGGCAAAAGAGAAACCTGACACCCCCCCCCCCCCCCCCC
>NW_025999941.1:15295830-15310364 GCF_001458135.2 Marmota marmota marmota
TACTGTAGGCAAAAGAGGAAACCATACGAACCCCACCCCCCCCCCACCCCAGCCTGGAGGATCTGAGTGCATCTTGGGAAGATGAATACATTCTAAGAGCCAATGGAGGGACCCACTGCTTGGGTGAGCAGAATGTGCGAGTGGGTGGGATGTACTGGGACTGTGTGTGCGGGTGAGCAGTTGTGCAAACCTCGGTGGCTCCTGCCTGGGGCCAAGTGACAACTGCAGTGGAAGCCCCTTCCAATGTTGAGGACTGGAGAGAAACAGAACCCTTGAAGTAAATGTGGATCAAAAACAGCATAATGGGGACGCGGAGCTCAGCCACCAGAGGGACTGCCATATCCTCGCTGTCGGCCACTCGTGGAGGACTGTGTCCTTGTAAGCATGGAATCAAACACTGTATAAATGGTACTGCAGGAGGAAAAGGGCTCTGGGATGGATAGTGGTGATGGTTGTATGACATTGAGAATGTACTTAATGCCACCGAATTATACACTTGAAAATAGTTCAGATGGAGTGGGGTGCACGCCTGTAATCCCAGTGGCTGGGGAGGCTGAGGCAGGAGGATAGCAAAGTCAGCCTCAGCATTTACCAAGGCCCTAAGCAACTTAGCAAGACCCTGTCTCTTAAAAAAAATAAATAAATAGAATTAAAAAAATAAATATATATATATATATATAATAAAAGGCTGAGGATGGGGCTCAGTGGTTAAGTGTCCTTGGGTTCAATCCCTGGTACCCCCAAAAAAAAAAGTTAAAAGAACAAAACAAAACACGAGCACTAAATAGATGTACAAACCATAAGGCCATTTCTCTCTCTCTCTCTCTCTTTCTTTTTTAAGAGGGCTGGACTTTCTAATTGTTGACATGGGAACTGTGACACCCCAAATTTCTCCTGAGTACCTCACAGTTCAGAAAAATGAACCATGGCTTTTGAAATTTGAATCGCAATTGAAAGAAAAGAAACATTAAGTTTTTTTAAAAATAATTTTTAGGAAATATCCCTAAATAGACCAAAAATGGGAAAACAATTTTAGAGACTGGAAAGAGAACATAGGTCAATTTTCCACTCTTACTCCTGACCTTTGAATTACTGGCTGTGTCCTTGGGAAAAGCAATTAACTGTGGTTTTCTTATAAATAATGTTGAATTAAATCCTTTCTATCTGATAGCTAGTCACATATAAAAGCATGGATGTATTTTACCAATAACTGAATGCCTAATATCCACTGTCATATTCAATTCCATTTTTTTTTTTTTTGTGGTGCTGGGGATCAAACCCAGGGCCTTATGCACATCAGGCAAATGCTCACCACAGAGCTACACCCCCAGCCCCTATGTTATTCAGTTATTTTTTTTGGGGGGGGGTACTGGGGATTGAACTCAGGAGCACTCGACCACTGAGCCCCATCCCCAGCCCTATTTTGTATTTTATTTAGAGACAGGGTCTCACTGAGTTGCTTAGGGCCTTGCTTTTGCTGAGGCTGGCTTTGAACTTGGGATCCTCCTGCCTCAGCCTCTGGAGCTGCTGGGATTACAGTCATGCGCCACTGCCCCTGGCCACTGCTATCTTTTCTACATGATAATGGACTAGAATTTAAAGGTTCAAATCAGACAGACCAGAGAAATACTTCAAAAACCAAAAGGTATTTTTAAATATCTACCTAGCACAAATAAAACCTCATCAATAATGATGCAACCTTGATAAATAATCTGAAGTGACCTCTGAGAACCACGGCAGAACTTGGGAGAGGCCAGGGGATTGTAGAAGAGATCCTAGGCTTCCCCACAAAATGTCCTTAGACATAAAGCCCTGGGAGGACATAAAACCCCGGTGGCGCGGGGGGGGGGGGACTGCACAGTTTCTGTGCATGTTCATAAATATTGATTGTGATTAAACTATTAGCATAATAATAAGGGTAATGATGCCTCCTTCAGCCCATCCCCCCATACTTCCCAAAGTCTCTACCTTTCATTAAACAAAGGGGCTGCTGGTGCTGCCGGGGCAAGAGGCAGGGAAAAGATCTCTATTAAGCAAAAGCATTCTGTTCCATGCGCCCATTAGGAGCCGAAGCCTCATTAACCAAGAGGATTGTTCTCATCTCCTGTTGCTCAGGGTACTGTGCGCGGAGACGAGATCCAGGAAGTGTATGTTCTCATCTCTCTTCCCCCCCAGGGCTTTGGAACAGATGCCCGATTCAAGTAGACCTGTTTTTCCTTCCAGTTTTCCACATTTCTGTCCCAATCCTTCATTCCCAGAGAGGATTTCCCCCCCCCCAAGTCTCAAGGGCTCCTTCAAACCCGCCCTCTGAACGCTGTCAAGACTAGACAACACTTGCACGCTTATTCTTTGCCTAGCAGAAGGCTAAGCGATTTATAAGTGATTAACCCTGGCAATGGTGGGCACGATGATGATGATCTTCATTTACAGATGAGGAAACGGAGGATCAGAGAGGTTAAGTGACTACCTAAAAGACCCACAGCTAATGGCATCATGAAGCTGGCATTTAAACAGGGGTCCCTTGGCTTCCAGATTTGCCCTCTCAAGGGCTGTGCTGTATGGCTGTCCCATTTTGTCTGTGTCTAGGACCTGATGTTATTTTAGAAGAAGCTCAGAAGAGCAAATTGGAAAATATTAATTTTGTAAAATCTTCAATCAAGCATGAAGGCTTTTTTGTTGTTGTTGTTGTTGTTGATTGGAAGTGGGAGCCCTTGCCTGCCTCTGGCATTTTCCCGGTCTTGCTTTGCCTCTTGAACGTCTCTCAACACTAAGAAGTCCAATACATGGCAAGCTCTCAGGGGACGGGGGCCATAGTATGCTCACATTCTGGCTCCTGCTTGGCCTTTGTGCTGAGCAGGTGAGGACTCCATCGTTGTTACCAAATAGTAACATTTCAGCATGAAGGGGTCACTTGTCACACCTGATGCCCTCCCTCAGCCCCCAGGCTGTCTCAGACTGAATTTGAAGGTAGAAATAATTTACACCGCCACTGTCAAGGATAAGTTATTGGTCATGGTCAGCCCAGTTCTGTTACACAGAGGAGAGTTTTCTTCTATTTTCTTCCTCTTGGGTAAAGAGTGGAAAAGAGGAACACATAGATGAGCTAGAAGCCCAATGTTCCGGAACCAAACGTGCAGGTCATTTTCCTCCTCTGGTCTCAGTTTCCACATCTGCAAAATGGGGGTGGAGAGAAAGTCTCCAAGCTTCCCCAAACTTCCCGCATCAACACCACCTTCTTGGTTTTGGCCACGGCCCATGAGCTATCTGTAGCATATTTCCTTAATAGTCCTCTTATATTACTACTATAAATGGAAGATCAGTTATCTCACTCAATAAGAGAAATCAAGGGTAAAAATAAATACTATCTAAATAAAGTTACTAAGTTCTAGCTAGACATGGCTGCCTCCTGAGGATGCCAAGCTGAGGGGTCTCTCTCTCTCTCTCTCCAACACACATAAAAACTTGTAAATTTTAGGGAAGGGTGAAATAATAAATGGAATCCTTCTCCTCCATAAAGATGAAAAGAATCCATAGGGAATAACCCTCTCACAGTGTGGCTGGTGTTATGATGTGCTGAGTTTTTGTAGCATCTGACATCGATATGGCTTTAGGACTATTAGTACATGTCCTATGCTTTGGAAGTACTCAATGGAATAATGGTGTAAGGGGCACATGTACACACACACACACACACACACACACACACACACACTCACTCACTCACCCACACACCATTCAAGCCTGTTTGGTACTATTTCCTAATTTCCATGGTGCAACTATTCTCCACATTGTAAATTTTAGGTTAACAATGTGACATCATACATGCAGAGACAGGAAGCGAGAATGGGATCTCATCAGCAGGTAGGAACCTCTCACCACTGGAGCACTCACTAGGAAATCTCCAAGGTTCTTTCTCATGTATGAGCCCTAGATAGTACCCTCTAGACATCCCAGATAGCTTTTAATTTTTTTAAAGATCTTCCTCTCTCTACCCCTCCTGATTCAGTAATTTACCTATGGCACTCATCGGAAACATAGAGGCTGATTGGCAAACGGATTCTAATATTTACTACCTAGTGATAAAACCACACTGTTAGCTCCCATAACAATATCTAGCAAGTATTGAATGCTTATCCCATTCCACGTACATAGTACTTTATTTTATTTTTTGGTACCAGGGATTGAACCCAGGGGCACTTAACCACTGAGCCATATCCCCAGCCCTTTTTATTTTTTATTAAGAGACAAAGTCTTGCTGAGTTGCTTAGGGCCTTGCTAAGTTGCTGAGGCTGGCTTTGAACTTGCTATCCTCCCGTCTCAGCCTCCTGAGCCCCTGGGATGACAGGCTTGTGCTGCCGTGCCTGGCAGTATTTTATCTTTTAATTTGAAGCATAATACATAATGTGTATCTCATTATTCCCATTTAACAAATCATTAAATGAGGGTCATAGGTTAACTAATCTGTCCAAGATTATACTTCAGAAAGGGGCAAAATTGGATAAATTGCAAAACCTCAGGGCATCATGGTATAAACCTGATTTACCCCAGTATATGCTTAGTGCATGGGATATACAATTCTGGTTAAGCCAAGATATACAATATATTTTTTGGTTTGGAGGAATCAAACCCAGGACCCTGCACTTACTAGGAAAACACCTCTCCACTGAACTACATCCCCAGCCCCAGCCAATCGTTTGATGAATAAAGAAGGATTCTAGAAATGAGGTATGAATGAAAAATTCTTGAAAAATTTAAATGAGACCCAAACTGCTAACACTACACTAACCATAATGGAAAATATCTTTCTTTGATCCATCAAAATTCTGAGTATAAGAATATGCTGAAATGCAAAAGTCATAATGATTTGGGTTGTTATCATTATGGAGAGTAAGGCATAGGATTTATTTATAGGAGAAACAACTGGTATGTTAAAACTAAGCAGTTGAGAACGTGCTTCATTAAAAGCATGGAGTAGCTGGGCATGATGGCACATGCCTGTCATCCCAGCAGCTCCAGAGGCTGAGGCAGGAGGATCACGAGTTCAAAGCCAGCCTCAGCAACTTAGCAAAGTACTAAGAAACTTATGGAGACCCTGTATCTAAATAAAATAAAAAGGGCTGGGGATGTGGCTCACTCAGTGGTGAAGTGACCCTGGGTTCAATGTCTGGTACAAAAGAAAAAAAAGAGAGAGAGCATGGGGTTATGATGGGTTATGTAACCCTCTTATAGTTTTGAGAAACTTGATGGTCAGGTTTAGAATGGCTATTTATAGAACAGCTACTGTTTTCTCTTTGAATTTTAACTGTAGCATATAACATTTATTACTAAGCCCCCAGTTTAGAGCACATAGTAGGCACTCAATAAACATGCATTGAATACTCATTACTATTTAGTATCATGCAAGGCCTACTGTGTGTCCATCGATCCCAACAGCTCAGAAGTAGCAGCATTCCCACTTGATAGATGAGGAAACTGAGGCTCTGAAATGGCCAGTTACCTGCTCACCTTTCCAAAGGTCTGGTTTTCACTATTACACACCTCCCCTGCCTCCCTCTCTTTCTCTCTCTAACTTTATGGTGATAAAGCTTCCCACTGCCTGTGGGTCAGAATCAGGGCAGAATCTCTAACTTTTTAATTTCGCAACAATTATTGCCTGTTTTGAAGCGACGTAGGTCTTCATTAGGTCTTTCTCTCATGGCTGGCACTCATCGTCTGTGTCTATCTTATGTTTGCTTTGAAAGACATTCTGTTGTCTGCAAAAGAGTATGAAGGGAATGGTCAACTTTGGATGTGTATCTTTTTTGGGGGGGAGGTTCCTGCGGGGTGGCTCTGGATAGCAGGTGTGATAATTGTCAAGTGCATTTTCAAGGAAGCCACTGGAAATGAGGGTGTCCTACTAGGTGATAAAACGATTTGTCACAGACCCGAAAGTGAAGGTCAAATCCTACAACATTGGGGAGTGGCTGATGAAAGAAGTCACTACCAGACATTGGAGACCAGTGTTGGATGGCCCTACTTTCTAGAGCATGGGGTTTTGGTGGGTCCACCATGAACAGAGCGCATTAGAAGAAAAACATGGTGACTCCCCAGCCACCTTCCAGTGGTGGCTCATAGCTTCTGCATCAGAAGACCACAAGCTGGTCCTGGCTTATCCTGGGAGTGGGTTTCTCTGTGACCTCTCAGAACTTCTGCAGAGGAATCAATTTTGGTGATACTGCCCATGGTAATACTACCATGGGATGGCTGTCATTTCCCTTCTTCTACTGCGGCCTGTCCTTGGGTCCCAAGGCACTTTGAGTTCCCAGAATGTTCTAGGCCTTCCCTTTCTTCTCTAGGCTTTGGTCCCTTGGAATACTCTTGAGTTTCCTTCTTGGATAGGCAAAATTCTATTGATCGTGTAGGTCTCAGCTTACATGTCATTTCCTTCAGTGGCCTCCCAGATGACATTGGGTCCCTTTTGGTCTGCAATCCCATTGCAATGGCTACTTCTCTCTGTCTCTCAAATATCATCACACTTATAATTACTTGTTGGAAACAGCTCTCTCTCACTCAAATGTAAAATAAGAGGCATTGTCTCCCTTATTTATTGCTAAGCCCCCTGTACCTAGCACATAGTAGGCACTCATTAAACATGCATGGGATGACGGGCTAATATAAAAGGGAAGATTGGTGAAAGGACTGAAGGAAGTGGAGAATATTGTGAGTCCATTACTTTGGTGTTATTGCACAACTGGCTGGCTGGTGGATAAATTACTTATAAAATAATTTTGTTGGTCATATTTGAAAAAGAGATAATTCCTTCTCTGATGAATGATAGCAGTTAGTGGAAGGTCTGTGGAAGAGTTACTAATGGATGACATCTATGAGTTTCTGTGCATTTATGGGGAATATCATTCCATCCATAATAAAGGAGTACATTTAGGGTGAAGTCTTTTTTTTTGCTTATGTATATTTTTATTGGTGTATTATAATTGTCCATAACAGTGGGATTGGTTATGATCGTCTCATACATATGTACAATATAGTAATATAATCTGGTCAATTTCCTAGTAGCTGTGTGACTTTGGATGCATTACTCAACATCTCTCATCTGGAAAGTGGGGGAACATTATGGAATCTATTGCACAGAGTGGCTGAAACTGAAGAGAGAAAAATGCATGTTCATCCCTTAGCACAGTAGCCCATTATGCCAGCCATGAGTGCGATGTTGGGTACAGTGTCTAAGGCAGGCACCTCCAGTCTGAAGTAGACCAGCAACCAACCATAACAACATGAATCAGTGGCTGATAATTTGATGAAGTTATTTCTGGAGGGTGGACCAGCCCTTCTCTGACTTTGTCACCCATTGCCAGTCCATACTGTACAAAGCCTTATCTCCTACTCTGGACACTCCCCAAAGACAAAGCCCAGTGAAACACCATCTGAGAAAAACACCAACATGCTGCTTTCGACCCCACATGGGCTTCCTGATCAGCATGTTCTGGGGACAGAGGGGGACTCCTTTGATCCTGTGCTGATATTGATGGAGGTGACAGTCTTGTTGGAAGGTATGATATCAAGGTCTCTGGACTTCAGCAGCCAATGCTGTTGATTTACACCAAATCCAGCCTTTGTTACTGATTCTAGTGAGGAGGAGAAGGTCTACTTTTTAAAATTTCTAAGTGACAAAGCATCTCTAATGCTGGCAAAAGGGGGAAAAAAAAGGTGAATGAGAACTTGAGATTTAAGATTGGGCCAGGTGCGGTGGTGCATGCCTGTCATCCCAGCGGCTCTGGAGGCTGAGGCAGGAGGCTCCCCAGTTCAAAGCCAGCCTCAGCAAAAGCGTGGTGCTAAGCAACTCAGTGAGACCCTGTCTCTAAATAAAATACAAAATAGAGCTGGGGATGGGGCTCAGTGGTCGAGTGCCCCTGGATTCAATCCCTGGTACCTCCCCTCACCAAAAAAAATAAAGATTGGCTATAACATAGGTTTTGGTCTCCTGACAGTCCTAAAATGGCATCATCCTCCGGGTCCTGAGTGTCTTTTATGTGATGTTTGTGACCACCTGGAATGGATTTGCTTGATGGGAGATCCTAGCTCACTTCTAAGGGCTGTGAACATCTAACACAGCTGTTCCATCTTCATCCCTCTGAGGAAAAAGTTCTGCAGCTGAGTGAAAGGAGCTGGGGAGCTTAGCCTCTCTGAGCCTCAGCTTCCTCTTTGCCGAGGAGCACTGTTGGAATGGAATTGTTCTGAGGATTCCACAGAAGATGTACATTTAAAGCACTTAGCTGTGTGCCAGGCTCCTAGCAAGTACTTAAGCAATGGGAGCTGTACTCTTGTAGTTATTTTAGACTTCCCAACTCATCTGATCTGTCAGCGTCTATCCATGAAGGAAATCATAAGCCAAGGAGATGTCCTTTCTTCCAGGTCACCCAGCTCCATGATAAGGGGCAGGGCTGGGCTCCCCTCTGGGTCTCCCTATTTCGGGCTGTCTTTCTTGATTTACTCTAGGTCTTCATTTGACTCCCTGGAACTCTTCAATAAATCATAGCTTTAGGGTCTTTCACCTTTGCCCTCTCTGCTGGGATCTCCACCCCCAACACCCTTGACCTGCAAAATATCCTGTGAACATGCTCCCTGCCTGCCTGCCTCCTGGAGGCCACAGCTGCTGCTCTTTCTAGAAGATTCTCCCTTTCTCTCTCTCTTTTTTGGCACACCAGGGATTGAACTCGGGAGCACTGACCACTGGGCAACATCTCAGCATTATTTTGTATTTTATTTAGAGACAGGGTATCCCTTAGTTGCTTAGCACCTCACTTTTGCTAAGGCTGGATTTGAACTGTAATCCTCCTGCCTCAGCCTCCAGAGCTGCTGGAATTACAGGCATGTGCCACGGCACCCCACCTCTCCCTTTTTCTTTATCCATGGTTGGCTCCTAAAGCTCAGGGCTCTTTAAGGAGGGATACTGGACGATTCTCCTAAACCAAGTCATGTCCCTCCCCACTCTCTCTTGCCCTCCAGCTTAGATCCTTCGCCCATGCTTCCCTCCATTTGATTCTTTTCTTTTGCCTGTCTCCTTTACTAAATACAAGCTCTAATAGGACACAGAACATCTTTTCTGCCTATTGCTGTGTGCCCAGTGCTTAGCACGGTACCTGACACAAAGGTGTTCAGTAAACATATTCCAGGTGAATGACTGATTGATTAAATGAATGAATGAATGAATGAGTGAGTGAATCCCAGAACTGGTTGATTGGTTCATGCCTGGGTTAGAACGGAGGAAAGCGTTTGAACTTTCTGGGAGAGCTACCTGCGCAC
Organism: Marmota marmota marmota; assembly: GCF_001458135.2. NCBI lineage: Eukaryota > Metazoa > Chordata > Mammalia > Rodentia > Sciuridae > Marmota > Marmota marmota. Next base: position 15,305,131 of record NW_025999941.1, read on the forward strand.
CTGCTCGCCCCCCTTCTTGGCTTCCTAAAAGAACAGCGCGAGGCTATCCACAAGACTCAGACCTTTCCAAACGAGCTTCCCACACAAAAGCACATCTTGCACTCAACGGAAATGGGCGGATACTTGCTAATCGCATCTTCCAACTGGGCTGATCTTTGAAAAGTTCGAGAGGCGCCTGCCTCCATAAATCCCAGACTGCTACCACTGCCGAGACTGCGGAGGGAGGAGAGGAGGGTGCGCTTGGGCGCTTCTCGGGCTGGCACGAGGAAGCCACATCTCATCCTCCCTCCTCCCCCAACTCCTCTCCAAGAGAGGAAGCAATGCAGATGGAGACGAGAAATAAATATTCCTGCCTGCTCGGTGCCACTGCAGACGTTTTCCAAAATGTCTGGCTTGGACCATGAAATCAAGCCCGCCCAGGAAAGGAGGCGCTCAGCAGGAGAAAGAGGGGGAAAGGGTGGCATATTTGTCGATGCGCGTCAGCTTTCTGGGGGGCAGAGCACATGGCTCATACTTGGCAGGCCTGCTGAGGTGGGGACGTGGTAAGTGCACAGTAATCCTTGAAGAATGGCATCAGAGATGGGAGCGAGATTAAGGGCATCATGCCCACGGTGGGTGGGCAGGTGCGCAGGGTCTCTGCCGCGCTGGTCCAGGGTCCTAGGACCCCTCGCTGGTTCTTGCGTGGGTTTCAGATTCTTTCTGCGATACCTGCTCCTTCTGCCCCGGTCCTGCTGACCTCCACTCCACTCCTGGGGAGTCAACCCAACTGGACTGTGGGCAACCTTGAAAGGCCCCCTGAAATTTGGGCAGGAGCTCAGAATCCATGTGCCACCTCTGAGCACAGCTCGCCTTCTCTAATACTGGAATTCTGGCAGGAGATGATAACATAGGCTGCAAATGAGAAGTGGGTGCTTTTGGCCCCGAGGTGGCCAAGTGTGTGGGAGAAGTGTCACTAAGAAGGGAAGTTACAGGCCCAGCAATAGGCACCCAAGTGTTCGGCATTACCGAGCCTTCGCTAGGCAGGCTGCGAGACTGCAAAATGACTCAGAGAAAGGGAGAGGAGGGGATGGGACTTTGAGACTGAGAACTCCGGCAGAGGCCACTCCCCGGGTCTTTGTCTCTAAACCTCCCGAGAGACTGTCCTGCGTCCCCCTGCTGCTGGACCACCTTCCAGCTGTCCTCTTGCTAAGTCTGAAATGAGGATGGGGCCCTTGGTGGATTGACAGAGGGGACCATAAAGACCAGAGGAGTTTTCCTGGTTTCACTGGGTTCAATTTTAGTGCAGTAAATACATTTGCCCAAAAGGGAGATTCAAGAAAAAGCCATGTCTTTGGTAGGGATCAAGGTGACATTTTCCACAAATGTTGCATTTATTGGATCCCTTTTCTCCATTTCTACGATTTCACCGAGAAATGAAACATTGTCTAATATTTCCCACTCGTGTGCCCTGAATCCTTCTTTATGAATCTTCCCCATTCTTTTGCCCATCTGCCTCCTAGTGCCAGGCAATTGCCAGCTGAATCCCGCTCTCTCCAGGAAGCTGTTCACTGGAGGGGTGAAAGCTGGCAGGAGACATGGGCTCCTGTCCCCATCGTGCCCACTGCTGTGTGACCTCAGAAAAATTACTCCCCCTCTCGGGGCCTTCATTTCTTTGTCAAAGGAGTGTGATGGCTAGGTATCCTTTTAGCTGTGATACATTAAAGGTGGTTCTGCAGAATGAAATTGGATGGAATTTCTATTGTCACTATCTCTGTCCTACTCCACCTTCACCAATAAACTCCAGGGAGGGTCCTCACACTCCTGGGACTGAATCTAGTCCTTATGCCTAAGAAGGTCAGGGTTGCACATCAAGATAAGTTTGGCACTGGATGCTGTCTAGAAACTTTTAATTGTTTTCTGCCAACATTTTTTTTTTTTAATTCCTGGAAGACTAAAGTATGGGTTGGTGAAAGAGCAAAATAGGGTATATTTGGAGGTTGTATGCATATTATAATAACCATATTAGTTACCTGCTGTTAATAATAGCTGCTGTTTAATAAGCTCTATTATAAGCTGGGACTATAGATCCTATCCTCCCCTTACTCCCTTACAGATGACAGGCTCAGAGAGAGTGAGACCCTTGCTCAAGATCACACAGCTGGTTAATATTGGTAATGGAATTGGTGTTAGTTTCCAAAGATGGTGGTATGCTGCCCACTACCTTGTAATGGGCTTTTTCTTGCATTCAATACCCATCTGGGAGATCCTTCCGACAATGAGACTGAATTAAAGACCCACAGACAGGGGGTCCTAAGTTGATTGTCTGTCTTATAATATCTCAGAGCCAGCCAAATCCTGCTATCAAAAATGACAGGGGTACAAGCAGCTGCACTATCTGCCTGATACCAGGAAGAGTGGAGAACTGGGTCCCTGAAGCAGCCTTTCCAGTGGCCGGCTCCAGTGATCTCCTGTCTACAGGACATACGTTGCCTTTTCTATTCAAATTTGCCCAAGCCCAATTCTGGCACAGAATTGGAACCTCTCAACATTTATAAAGGCCCTAGTCATCTGCTCCAGAGGTTGTGAATGCAAATGGTTCCCAGTCCCGGGCAGATATGAATATATGAAACCACCCAGAGCTGGCACACACTCGTCCCATCTGCAGAGACCACTGAGGCTCTGTCAGGCAGTGAGTGGCTATGAGCCCAGGCAGGTCTATCCTGAAAGGCAGACTGCTTCATGAAGCCTCTTGGTGTTCACATGCAAATGAATCCAGTCAAGAAAAGCATTCCTGATATGGGAAGGACCACATAAAACTATTTGCATCTCTATGAGACCTTCAGCCCTTCCAAGTACAATCTCTAAAGGGAATTTTCCTTATTTACAGGTAAGGAAACTATGGCCCACACAAAGTGATTTGCCTGAGATAGCTAAGGCAGGTGTGCAACTCTTTGGATGCAGACATATAGAGAGGTGTGTGTGTGTATTCATACACATATTGTGCACTCACAAATGAAATAGCAACAATGAGCCAGATGTGGTAGCACACGCCTGTAATCCCAGTACCTCAGAAGGCCGAGGCAGGAGGGTAGAGAATTCAAAGCCAGTCTCAGCAATATAGCGAGGCCTTAAGCAATTCAGTGAGACCCTATCTCTAAATAAAATATGAAAATGGGCTGGGGAGGTGGCTCAGTGGTTCAGTGCCCCGGGGTACAATCCCTGGTAACAACAACAAAATAAAAAAAAGAAAAAGAAAAAGAAATAGCAATGATGTTGGGTTACCTGCCATTAGGAAACATCCTGATCATTCTCTTTATGTTAATATTACATATCAATAATTTATCTCAACACACATGCACATCCCCCAAAAGAAGCACCACAGCCGCACCCCAACTGCAAACTCCAACCCCAACTAAAACAAAACCCGGGAAAGGAAGAAGCTCTTGACTTACGGTAAATGACAGAAAAGAAGAAAACAAGGTCCCTTCATCATATCTGGATAATTTTGCCAGGACTCCTTCCAAGATAGTAACGAACTAGTGAAAAAAACAGCAGAAGAGAAAAAAAAAATCATTATTTTAAAACATAATTGTTCATGACAAAGAACAATATTTTTCTACCACGTAGAGACTGGGGCTGAGTCCTCGGCTCATTTGGGAATTCTATGACTTGATTCCCACCTTCGGAGAAAAGAAGAGGCTCTGCCTCTACACAGAAATATTTGACTTATCCGGCTTTCTCTTCATTATTATGTGATTGCAAATATAGAGGGTTACAGAAGTGCAAAGTGACAAAATATTATTGCGTTGCGCATAGCGTGCGATAATATTAAATGCACTTTTCAAAATCCAAAACTGTGCAAAGCCGTTTTTACGTTACATATTAGCACTACATTTAATCCAATCTATTTTTATTTGTCTTTTATCAGTAATTTGGGGGAAACAGAAGTTTAGCACTGGCAAATATAAATGTCTTCCCATTCAGTATTACTTAGTTAAAATTCTATAATTCATGAGGGTGACTGAAATAGCTTTATCTGACTTTTATGTTTTATTATGACTCTCACTGAATGTGAAACTAGAGAAAAAGGGGTTTTCATGATGGCAGAATTCCTTATTACCGTTTAACTTTCTGTGTTTAAAAATCTAACTTTGTCAGGGCTGAAAAAACAAACATTTCCCGTATAACCTCATGCAACGTTTGGGGACAAATTCTTATTAAGTTAACATATGCCACTTGATCAATTTATCTTCACGCGGCTTGCAATCATCGGAAAATCATTTGGAGCTGCGGCTGGGTGGTGTGCAATCTTGTTTCCTGAGAGATACAAGTCTCCGGTTCAACTTTTTTTTTTTTTTAATTTATTTAATGTGCTACATTTTAATGGAAATGAAGCTATAAACAAAGCCTGATTACAAAGAAGCATTTCACCAGAGGCTGATTACCTTTGCCACCAAGAGTGTTATCATTTCTTTAACCGTTTCTTCGATTAGTTCGTCTATTTTTGAATGGTATTGATGCTAAGGAACACAGAAAAAAAAATTAGCCATGTTTGGGATGGCATGACATCCACTGTAATATATATATATATATATTTATATATATTTATATATATATATTATATGTGTATATATGTATAATATATATGTATATATATAATATATGTAATATAATAATATAATATAATATATGTAAAATAATTATTTATTTATATAGAGAATTGAACCCAGAGGCACTCAACCACTGAACCACATCCCCCCAGACCTATTTTGTATTTTATTTAGAGATAGGATCTCACGGAGTTGCTTAAAGCCTCACTAAATTGCTGAGGCTGGCTTTGAACTCGCGATCCTCCTGCTTCAGCCTCCTGAGCCCCTGGTCTTACTGCTGTGTGCCCCCTGAGCCCGGCCACCGGTAATTTTAGACCACACAATTTATAAATAAAGCCTGGCCTGCAAATCCAGTTTACTTCGATAGTTCCAGGAACATCTATAAGATTCTGACTCCAGGTCTTTAATGGAGAGAGATTTGAAACTCTTTAAAAGATGACTAGGCTCACTATATCTCACCCAGGGCTTTAGATGTCTCTGATATATGTAGACACACACAGATTTACCAATAACGTACATGGGTGGCTTAACAGCCTGACAGTGTGTGGATCTGGATTTTTCCAAAGCCAGATGCCACAATAATCTAATAAAGGAGATGAAAATTATCTATGGGAAACTGCCGGGGTCGGGGGGGGGGGCGGGGTG
>NW_025999941.1:15310383-15325050 GCF_001458135.2 Marmota marmota marmota
GGGGGCGGGTTGTGGCTTATAGAACTGGATCCATCCAAAGGGAATTTGACCAACACACTGGTTTTCCAAAAATTGTTTTGAAACCTTTAGGTGATTTGGGCTCATGTCACGGAGCTGCCCACTTTTATCTACAGATGTGGAATCTGTGTCCTGGCAACGTAACAGTGAACTCTATGGCAAGCGACCCATTTCCTCCATTCAGACCAAGAACTTCTGAGACAGCGGCTGAATTTTTTCAATTTCTCTAACTGTGGCTGTTGATTACATTTAAGTAGCAATGGGAAAACAAACCCCCCCCACACACACAAAAAAAATCTACCATACATGCCAGGGAAAAAGGAAAAGCGATTTCAATGCAAAATATGAGATGCCAGCTCCTTGACATTTATTAGATCAATTTACTATCCATTTCAATTATTCTGTCTTTCCTTAACACACACAAAAAAGAAACAATGCAAAACATTGCTATTTGGAAAGGAAAACGCACTTACCCACTCTTTAGCAAACTTTCAGAGGATGATTAATTAGGAACAGAAAAAAACAAAGGAACAATGCAAATGAAAATTAGGACAAGAAGGACATATGAGAAAATAAAAATAATTAAATAAACCATCCAAAATAAAAAAAGGAAGCTATGAAAACATACAGATAATAAACCATAGGAATGGGATTTGATATTCTAATAATTGGCAGTCAGAATCACTGAGAATGAATAAAGATATGTGAGGTTTGTTTGCCATTGGAAGACCTGGATAAGTCCCAGTGCCAAGTTGAGAAGTCACATTTCCTACAAAAAACTAGCTCAGTTTCCTTATCTGTAAAAAACAAAGCAAAACAGATAATACCATGACCTAGGACCAATAAGAGGGGGGAGTCCCTCTTCTTACTGATTTTTGGAATGGGAGTGAGAAGACACTGTACCTAGATTTTTAGATCTGTATTTCAAAATATAAGAGAAGATTTTGAAAGTTCCCATCACACACACACACGCACACACACACACACACACACACATATTTAAGGCAGGGGCTATGTTAAATACCCAGATTTGATAATTACATGGTGTATATTCCTATCAAAATTCCCCATGTGCCCCGTAAACATGTACAGTATGTGCCAACCTATCAAGAATAAAATAAAATATAAGAAGAAAGATTCTTAGCCAGTCTGTCCTATTATTCAAAAAATACAGTGCCCAAACCCTTTCCTGGTACTCAGGTTCTTCAACACATAGGTCTGTTTTGAAGACCTAGTGAGGCTCTAGATGTGAAAACATATTGTCAACCGTAATTTCAGCTCAAAAGTTATTATTTGTTCCGTTTGTCACTGAATAGCTGATGGGGTGAGAGGATCTTATCATGTATCACCCTCCTCCTCGTTTTAGTTGATTAGAGGAAAAAACAAAGCCCAAACCCTGTTTGCACAGTCCTGGTGAATCAGAACTGAGGTGGCTCGATTGCTAGATTCAAGAAAGGATTTACTTGTCAGTAGCATAAACCTGAAGCTAAATGCAGAAAACTGATCTGCAGAATTCTGTGCGAGAAACACAAAGAAAGACGTCAGGAGCAAAAGAATTCAGGAATATTGACGGGGCTCCAAATTCATTTTTAGGTCTTTGAGATAAGATCCAGAATCACATCTTGACTTTCCTTCCCCATGTGACTGCTTCATTCTGCTAGGTTTTCTTTGCATTGCTAGAAATGAGTCACATTTATTAAATTAATTATGGGATTTAAAGTAAGCCAGAGAAGCTAGCTGTGTGCAAAATGATACATTATGAAATACTAACTGAGGGGTTTCTAACCAAGCAAAGAACATCATTGAGAATCAAAATATTCTCTTGAGAAACTCGGCTGAAGGGATAAATACAAAGAGAAAGATCTTGGTGTGAGGAGTTAATGATGTCATTCTTCAGCCAAGAGAATCATGCTTTCTGTTCAGGAGCATATGGAGGCAGGTTGGGGACACTGTGATTATGGGAACCTCTCCTACCTTCGATTTTTTTCCATGCCAAACTTGCTCTTTACAGATATTATGCTCTTCAGTTTTCTCCTGTTATAATGGACCTACCTTCTTTCCTTCCTTTCATTTTCCTGCTTGAGAAGTGTCCTGATCTGAGTATTCTGTCTCTTACTTCCAGTGGAAATTTGAATATGGCAATTACTGCTGGGTCTATTTTATTATCTCTGCTACAGAACTAGAATCATCACTGCTATGAATGTAGAAATCAGATTCACCTAATCAAGTCACCAAGCCATATATGGGAATCTGGTTTAGAAACTTCCAAGTACTGTGTGGCAGTGTCATTACTAAGGTCCAACCACTGCTAGTCAGCATGGTGGTTACATGGGTTGGCACACGTCTCAAAACTCATCTAAAATCTATACACGTTATTGTATGCAACTTATATTTTAATTAAAGTAAAATCTACTTTGGGAAGATAGCAGGCCAGGGTATTAATTACTTTGCTAATCAAGTAGTAAAGGGATAAATATCAAAACAGCTCCTATTCCTTTTGGAGCGATTACAAAATGCATGAATCCCTTTTGCCAGATTTTTTATGATATATGATACTTGTTTGGCTGGTTTGCTTTTCTGGAGCAACAGGACTCTGCCTTCAGTCTGCTCTTTCTGGGGAGATACACTGTTCTAGCATAAAGGCATCTTCTAGTTACCATCACTGCTACCAGATTCTCTTGTCACCAAACCCTTGTAATCCGATTGACTGTCCAGTTCTATCTGCATTCTGATAGAAGTCTCTTTCCCATTCTGCCCGTCTGCCTTGTTTATTTGGTATGGGGTTTGGGGGATTGAATCTAGGATACTTAACCACTGAGCCACATCCCCAGTCCTTTTTATATTTTATTTAGAGACAGGGTCTCGCTTAGTTGCTTAGTACCTTGCTAAGTTGCTGAGGCTGGCTTTGAACTCGAGATCCTCCTGCCTCAGCCTCCTGAGCTGCTGGGATGACAGGCGTGCACCACCACACCAGTTCCATTTCCCCATTTTCCAGCTGTCTCTGCTAGCCTTCTTGGATTCACTTTACTATAACCCTGAATTCTACCCTGGGGCCCTCCATCACGGCGGGAGCTATCAAAGGAACTACAAATTTCCAATAGCGTGGAAAGTTTTCGGAGTTCACTTTTGCTTCTGACAGGCTAAGTTGCTGCAAATTCACAATCACGACGTGAAAAACATTCCACTTGACTTCCTGCGCTGCACATTTTGCCTTGTCATGGAACAGATTGTGTGTATGTTGTCTTTCTGTTAAGACCATCTGACCTTGGAAACGAGACGAAAACACACTAGACCAAGTGAGAAACTATTTAATACACAATTTCCTCTCTATTGGTACTTCACAAATTTTAATGGAAAAATAAATATTTAAGATGGAAAAGTATGGTTAACAAATGTCACAGCAGCTGCCTTTAGATGAGACATTATCCCCATGCGGAAATTCAGGAAGGGATCTTAAAATTGGAGATTACATCACCTTGACAGCTTCTAGTAGTGGAGGGAGACGGAATCTGGGTGGTGGAATCCAGGATCAAAAACTAGATCTCTAATATGGACTTACTCTCCAGCACTCACAAAATACAAGCTACTTAAAAAATGGGGTTTTCAGCTATTTTTATCCTGATTTTAGGATGTTTTCAGTCATCCTTGGTCAACTGGTTTTAACAAATCAGTTTTATTTTGGAGATGAATATCTCCATTCTGTAAAATGAGGAAAGGAGGAAAGACCATTTTCATGGGATTTCCATCGAAGGTCTACTCAAAGTCACAGCTATGGCTCCAAATCACTCGGAGGAAGTACAATCTCTTCTTGTTTCCTCCTGTGTATTCTCAGATGCTCGGCTTTCTAAGCTCAGAAGGGACCTTGCTCCTACAAGCTGGTCATTTAGGTATCTCTGATTCCTTTATACTCAGGAGAAATATCATGGTAGGTCTTTCTAATATGGCTCTGAAAAACCATATCCTTTGGATAAGAGCCATCGATTATAATGCAGTATTGGATGGACCTTTAATAAAAACATGTAGTCGGTCTCTCTCTCTCCCTTTCTCTCTCTCTTTCTCTGTATTATATTGGAAAAAAAACCTGAGAAACGCCTCAGTTATTGTTTTCATTAAAAAACATTGAGTAGCTTGGGGGAAAAATACATGTAATCCTTTCTACAGTATCAAATAGAACAATGTCCAGAAAGAGGCATTGGAATGTTCCTATTTGGCTAAACCCAAGACAACTTTCTAGTCTTACATCCAGAAGTTAATATGTACCCCAATTTTTGGGGGGTTATTGGGAATTTAATCCAGGGGCGCTCTATCACTGAGCTACATTTTTATTTTTTCATTTTGAGAAATGAGGCTGGCCTAAAATTTTTTATGTAGCTTGTATTTTGTGAGTGCTGGAGAGTAAGTCCATATTAGAGAACTAGTTTTTGATCCTGGATTCCACCACCCAGATTCCGTCTCCCTCCACTATTAAAAGCTGTCAAGGTGATGTAATCTCCAATTTTAAGATCCCTTCCTGAATTTCCGCATGGGGATAATGTCTCATCTAAAGGCAGCTGCTGTGACATTTATTAACCATACTTTTCCATCTTAAATATTTATTTTTCCATTAAAATGTAAAATGCCCACCCCATCGATTTTTATTTTTTCATTTTGAGAAAGGGTCTCCCTAAGTTGCTTAGGGCCTCACTAAGTTACTGAGGCTGGCCTAACACTTGAGATCTTCCTGCCTCTGCCTCCTAAGTTGCTGGGATGATAGCCATTTACCACTAGGCCTGGCACCTGCTGTATCTTTCATTTGACAGTGGCAGTAGGTCACCAGAGTGAACGACTTTCTCAAGTTCATGCATTTGGTAATTAAGATGAGGGTTCATAGGACAAAGTGATGAAACCACTAGACAATTTGTTCTTCTAGAAAACCAGATTCCAAGGTTAAGCCAAGGTCATTCAACTTTAGCACAGATGTGATTAGTGGTAAAAATGAGAGAAAGGGTGACTTCTTATTTCTTATTAGATATCTCTCACCAGGATCTTTGGTTTGGTCTCTGGAGGGTCATAGCTATCCTGAAATTGGTATGGCAACACTGTGTGTAAGAGTTGCTTTCTTGAGAAATGGCTCCTTAACTTTCACCAGATTCTCAGTGGATCTTAAACAATCTCCTATACCTACTGCTCTTTCCAAGCCCCCAATGCAAAAAGAAAAAGAGTTCAGATCAAAGTCACTTGATTTGTTTGGAAGAATTGTTTTGCCCTCTGGCCAGATATGTGGGAACTCCTTAAAGAAGGCCATAATTAAATCAACCTGGGCAGGGTCTGAAGCAGCTACTGAGTGGAACGGGAGGCCAGTCTTACTGTATCAAGCCTCTCCTACCCTGCAATCGTGTCATCTGTGTGAAATGCAATTAAGATGCCCACCCTAAAAAGCTCCAAAGGGAAATATATATATATATGACTTCATTCAACTTAAAAAAAACTTTCCCCCTTTTTACTTTTTGCTTTAAAAGGAGCTACTAAGAAAGTGGAAAAAATCCACAGAATGGGAGAAAATAGTTGTAAATCATGTACATAATGGTCTAGTATACAAAATACATAAAGAACTCCAATCACTCAACATTAAAAAAAAAACCCAGTTTAAAAATTTGGCAAAGACTACAAATAGTCATTTCTTCAAAGAAAATAAACAAATGGCCCATAAACAAGTGTAAAGATGTCAAATAGTGCTGAAAGTCAAAACTACAAGACACACCATGAGACACACAGCAGGATGGCTGTATTTACTAAGATGTGGAGCGGGCACAGTGGCACACACCTGTAATCCCAGTGGCTCGGGAGGCTAAGGCAGGAGGATCGTCAGTTCAAAGTCAGCCTCAGCAAAAGCAAGGCCCTAAGTAACTCAGTGAGACCCTGTCTCTAAATAAAATACAAAATAGGGCTGGGGAGGTGGCTCAGTGGTAGAGTGCCCCCGAGTTCAATTCCTGGTACAAAAAAAAAAAATCATGTAGAAAAGTTGGATTTCTTGTATGTACATTGCTTGTGAGAATATATGGTATAGCCACTTTAGAAAACAGTTTGGCTCTTCCTTAGAAAGTTAAAAAAGGCTGGGCACACTGGCAAATGCCTGAAATCCCAGCAACTCAGGAGGATGATGCAGGAGGATCATAAGTTAGAGGTTAGTCTCAGCAACTTAGCAAGACTCTGGGCTGGGGATGTGACTCAGTGGTAGAGTGCCCCTGTGTTCAATTCCCAGTACCACACACACACACACACACACACACACACACACACATTGACCTTATGATCCAGTGATTCTCTTCCTAGATATATACCCAAGACAGCTGAAAACATGAGTTCATAGAAACACCTATGCGTGAACCTTCATAGCAGAATTATTTGTAATAGCTAAAAGTAGAAACAACTCAGATGCCCACTGGCTGATGGATAGATAAACAAATGTGGTATATCTACTCGATGGACTCATAAGTAGGAAGGAACAATACATGCTACAACATGAATGAATTTTTCAAACTTTATGCTAAGTGAAAGAAGCCAGGCACCCAAGGCCACACCTATGAAATGTCCAGAATAGGAAAACCCTTAGAAATAGGCACGTCTATGCAGAGTAGGCTGGTGATTACCTTGGGCTGGGAAGGGAAGGGGTACAGTGATGACTAAATGGGTACTTGGATTCTTTCTGGAATGATGAAAATGTTCCTAAAATTGATGATAGTGATGGCAGTTCAACTTTGTGAATATACTGAACCTGTTGAATTATATACTTTAAAAGGGCAAATTTTATGGGGATTCTATCTCAATTAAATAAAAAGCAGCAGCAACTCCAAGGGAAAAAAGTTCAGGAGGAACAACATTCTGGAAAGTATAAACTGAAAGTTTTTTTTTTTTTTGGTACTGAGGATTGAACTCAGGTGAATTCAACCCCTGAGCCATATCCCCAGCCCTATTTTGTATTTTATTTAGAAACAGGGTCTCACTGAATTGCTTTGCGCCTAGTTTTCCTGAGGCTGGCTTTGAACTGGAGATCCTCTTGCCTCAGCCTCCAGAGCCGCAGGGATTAAAGGCATTCATCAACACACCCGGCTCAAAGGAATTTTAATGAATTTTAGAGATTTCTTGAAACAAGGCTCTGTGAAGCCTGAGAGTGTTGAGGGCCCCCCAGAGAAGCTCAGGTGGGATGTGGGGGTGAAGAGGTAGAGAGGAGTCACCAGCTGGAGTATCCTTTTGTTTCCCCACCTCTCTTTCCTCATCATCCAGAGCAGCTCTATTTTTAGTTTCATAGGCTGGCTGTCTCCATAAGGTCTGAAAAACCAAATTCTGCAGCTAAAAACAAGCTGGCTAAAACTAGAATAGTGCTATCATTTTACAGATGAGGAAACTGAGCCCTAAAGTAGCAGACTGACTTGTCCAACTCCAGTTTGCAGAGCAACCAGGGCAAGAATCTAGGTGGTTGCACATCCAACACAGGCCTTCCCCCAGGGGACTAGTCTAAGTGTCTTAGTCCTTCTTGTGAACTCAATTTTGGAAACTGAGCCTCCAAAACAATGGTTGTCAAAGTGTGGTCTCTGGAACTACAGGATCAGCATGGCCTGGTATCAGGAGCGTGGATTCTTATGTCACACCCCAGACCTTGCAGAAATGCTCCAGATGGGATACAACAATGTGAGTCTTAAGAAGCTCTCTGGATAAGTGTGATGCCCCACGGAATTTGAGAACCACGGCTGGAGATCATTCATATGCAGCAAATAGGGCTGGGAAAGAGAACTATGGCCTCTGCATTTGACTCCAAGGCCTAGAACCTACTCCCTGCGAAAGGCTTGGGAGAATCAGACAGGAGCAGAAGTTAGCAGGGGGTGGCTAAGGAAGCATGCTTGTGGGGGATACAAGTTTGAAGAAAATCTTGCCGGAAAGAGAATACCACCAACCCACATTTAAAAATGGAAGGTACCGAAAGAGAAAATAAATAACAAATAGGGAGCAAATATAATTTAGTAAAAATTCTGAGCATGGAAGGCTGGTATCGAAAGATCTGATTTAGGAGCAATTTATGCCAATTGGCAACAACACACAGTTGCCAGAAATGTTTCTGAATTAATTCTAAATTGGTATATGAATATCAAGCTGGCTTAAGGCCATCGGAGAAAAATGATCATGATATCTCTAATCAAGCCTGAGTTGCTGTTTCCTTCGCCTTTACATTTTAAATACCACTTTGGAGTTGGAAACTTAGCAAAGGACGAAAACTTTTGGTCAGGGAAGATTCACAATCTATGCGAATCTATAGAAAATTGAAAGCCTGCAATTGTTTTGGACATTCAGAACCTGCTGGCTGGGGATTGGATTAGCAGCAAGAGCTAAAGTTATACTCCCGAGGAGTTGCTCGATATAAGAAAGAGCTCTCCTGCTGTCCAGATGTTCCAAGTGCTAACATGCACTTCGAACATGAAAATGACTTGCATGCTGGCAAACGCAGATCTTTTGGAGATACCAGCCTAATAACTAAGGTCATCAAACGTCATTTAGCTTTAAGAAACCTTACGACCACCCTGGCTCCAGTCAAGAATCACTTCCAAGTGACTGGCAATCTCATCAGCACATTGCCTTGGAAATTTACTTGACAGATACTGAACACTCATCCACGACTTAATCTACAAATGTTCTGAGTATATTTCTAAAACTATCAGATTAGAGTGGATGGAAGGAATTTGTGAAGTTTTCTTCTACATGATCAATGGAGACAGAAAAAAAAATCTGTTTTTTTTTTTTTTTTTTTTTTTTTACCTCTTGGCCCATTTCCATACTGCAAAGTTTTGTTGATTGAGCTTTGGCATCAACCATAACATTAAACATGGTGCATATTGACTGTGGGACTCGAAAATCTGTTGATCGACTGGTTTTTTGCAGCTTAACTTCAAATGCAATCCTGGTTCTATTAAAACAAAGTAGGAAAAGACCAATTCAGTGTTCAGATGGCAGCAGGTGGAAGAGACATTTTTTCTGAGAGGCCAGTGAAAAAAGAAAATTGAAGGCTGTAATCAGTTTCAAGCGACAATGACTTCACATGTGTTCTCTTTTAAATGACTTCCCCATCTAAGGAGGGTCTATTCATGGAGACAGCCACGCACACCCTTCCTTTCTCGGCAGTCCACGGAACACCTGTAGCTTGGCGTATTTCTGTCTATAGTTTACATGCTACGGAGAACCCTAATTGCAGGAGAACGAATGAATTAACAAAAACCCGATTATAGCATTATAGCATACGTAAGATCTCTCACATTGGCAATGGCCTACCTTGAATCACTTCATTAAAAAAAAAAAAACACAAAAAAGCAGTTTCTAATCTTCAACACCTCACGGTGGAGAGAAATCTTAAGTGACATTTATTGTTTTCTTTCTTGTTGCTTTTGAAAGAGATTGAAAGGGGGGGAAAATCCAGCAAATTTATTGCATTGCTTTAAAGACTGAAAAAAAAACACCCCCAAAAAACCAAAACAGTTTTTGCTTGTTAAAGGGTCATAAAAAAGGAAATGGATCAAGCCATTAAAGATGGGCTACCTTTGGGGAGGAGAGTGAGATTAGAAGGTGTGGGACTAGGTAAATTTCTGTTGTGTGTGTTTGTTTTGTTTTTCAATGTCAATGTATTATTTTCAATAAGAATGTATTTTTCTCATTAAAACCAATAGATTTAAAATACAATGTTATGTCGACTTCACTTGTAAGATATACATAATATACAATTGGAGCATTGTATCATCTAATGTAACCTGATTCTGATGTACATCCAGTTAGGACACCAGCAATATGCTAATTTGCTCACAGGAAAATCCTGATCTGATGTGGCTAGTTGGTATTTACAGGCGTGAGATCTAATTCTTGATATCAGCATTGTAAAAAGGCCCAGCTATATTTTAAAAGGTTTCCGGGAATGGTGTCACATTGTTCCATGTCTTTAAAGGAAAGCAAGCGGTTATTGGTGGCTTTAGGAAAGTCCCTTTCATCTAAGGCACCTTATGGGCATTCTTCACTGTCTGGTTCCAGAGCTCACGTAGCCACCAAGAAGGCACTGCTTTAAGAGGGATCTGTGGCAGTTTTCTAACAGTGCTTAGGAGGACCACACAGCTAGTTAGCTCAGGAAAGGATGCCAGTTTGCTATCATACCCCGGGTGCAGGCAGAGAAGCCAAGTATAATTTCTAAGGTTGGAAGCCCAGTTCTTAAGGGGGGAAAAAAAACTCAACCCAACCCTCCAAACACCCCTATAGATTATATGATCATGTTAAAGATAAACGTATTTTGGCTTCTAAAGACTCAGTACACTGAAGTAGCTTTCTAATCATGATGATCATTTTAAGCTATGCTGAAAATACATCCTCTTCTAGTTTTGTGAAAAAGGAGGCCTGATGGGGAATTGAGTTGGACAGGTCCCTGTGCTGATCTTCCGAGGCTTGTGTGCCAGTTCCGGCCCAATTTGAGAGATGGAAATGCTAAATCGCTCCCTTCCAATGAAGTAATCGTCTTCTGTTTTCACAAGAGAACTGTTCATAGCCCTTGGAGTGTGGGGCTGTGAGAAAAGCAAGATGAATGTAGAATTAATATGACTGAGAGGGCTCTTTGGGACCCAAAAGCCAGGCATGGAGAGTTCACTTAACCCAGCTGGCTTCGTGTTCAGCTCAGACCTGACACAGACTAGGCTCTGAGGCTCTGTAAATGTCTTGTCAGACGGATGCATTCGATTTCTTGGAAGCTCAGACCTGAAGAGTGCCTCCCTGACTTTTTGGCATTGCATATTTACATCTGTGAAACAATATCCTCCCTACACTGTCCGATAGCAGGGGTTATTTTATTCTGTCCCAAAGAGGAACAAGGTGGTTCTAGGTTCTTCTAACACAGATGTTATGAGTTAAAACACCTAAGGGCTTCTCCAGGACTTCCTCTAAAGCTGGAGGTCAAGGGATGATATTTCTACCAGCATTTGCTCTTGGCTGCTTTGTGCCTGTGTTTGGGGCCTGAATTGAAGGAAATTCAGGAGTCCAGGAGCCATACAAGTGTGTTGGCCCAACTTCTGCCAATAAAAGGTGACTTAACTCCTACAATCCTAGCATGCTTCTAGGTCCTGGGGAGAGTGAGGAGATTTGACGGAACCAGGTCCATGCCCTGCCTCTGTTTAAGATGATTGTAATGTGATAAGGAATAAAACAGTCCTATCTACCTTTGATATCCTCATATCGTCCCCTTTTCTCTGAGCAAAGGACATAAAGGACTGGCTTCTCAGCAGAGGACATAAATGTCTTTTTGCACAATTGTGTGTACCTAGAGCAGGAGCTGGTAAGTCTTAATTCGAATGCTTTTCAGCCCCTAGGACAGATTTGGGGGAGGACTTTTGGCTGTAAAGAACTTTCCTGTAAGATGTTTAATGGTGGATGGGTTCAGCTATCAGAAAAGTATAGCTTTTGTTAAAATGGATATTGATTCTGTAGGAGACGGTGGAATTTGAAACTGTGGGTTTGAGAAATAGGCCTGTCCTTGGGTCTAAAAGTGAGAAGAAAAAAGCAAAGTCCAGGATCTGGATCACCAGGAGTATAAGCTTCCAGAAGCAGCATTGAGCACCTGCCCAGATTCTCCAGGGCACACAGTTCTTCCCCAATTCCCACCAAGAGGCTGTCCACCTACCTGGGGTCATGATGTTCTTTGGCCTTTTTGGTTTCCTGTTTTGATTACTATTACTTCTCTTTTCCTCTTTTCTTCTTCCAAAATATAAGATGATGAATTCGGAGCACTTCCAGGCAAACCCTGCTCCCATCACCCACAACTGATCCATCAACTAAACTACACAACATCTGGAGAGCTGGAGTAGCCTGTGCAGCTTGTATTGTAGTGGTTTTTTTTTTTTGAATGAGGAAAAATAATGGGACAGTTATGAGTTGGAAAAAGAATTGGGGCTTGGGCCTGGGGCAAGCAGGGTGATGATGATGAGGACGTCAAGTCAGTGGATTTCACGTCTGTACTTGATATTCAGCTATGGATGCTCCATGGGGGAAGGGAGGTGGTCCTTCTTTCGACATGCCTGCTGGGGACTCAGCACTGTGTCTGGCCTACGGGAGGAGCTCAGTTTTTGTTGAAGGCTGCATGTCGTCCTCATTCTCTTCCCCTTACCTTCTTGGAACAGTTGGCTTAGGAACTTCAGGTACAGTGTTCCAAGTCCTACCCTAATCCTACAAGCCACAGTGACAAAACGGGCAATTTGTGGGAAGGTAAAGTGTATGTTTAATGTCTCCTGCCCACTTCCTGATACCCAATCAGATTCTGGCAGAGACAATGAATAGTTATCACACTATAGGTGCTTACTTCACATATACAGAATGATCGACAGGACTGGGTCTAGCCTCACTTTGCTGGAAAATCGCCTGTACCAAATATACTGGATACTCTAGAATTGTAGGTTCATTTTTTTCTCTCTCTCTCTCTGTCTCTTTTGGTACTAGTGATTGAACCCAGGGGTGCCTAACCACTGAGCCACATCCCCAGCCCATTTTAAAATTTAAATAGAGACAGGGTCTCACTGTATTGCTTAGGGACTCGCTAAGTTGCTGAGCCTGGCTTTGAACTTGCGATCTTCCTGCCTCAGCCTCCTAAGCCACTGGGATTACAGGTATGCACCATCATACCCAGCTTGTTCATCTCTTTTTCTTTCCTCTCAACACTCCACCTAGCTACATACATTCATGTATTTAACAAATCTTACTAGGTAAAATATTTTTGTGTGCCAGACACTGCTAGATAATGGGGATACAGAGATGAACAAGAATGAATGTGGTGCTGGGTGCAGTGGTGCATGCCTGTGATCCTAGAGACTCAGGAGGCTAAGGCAGGAGGATCACAAGGTCAAAACCAGCCTCAGCAACTTACAGAGGCCCTATCTCTCTAAAATTAAAAATTTACATTTAAATTTAAAAAATGGGCTGGGGTCTGGGAGTGTGGCTCACGAGTCAAATGCCCTTAGGCTTGATTCCAGATACCAAAAAAAAAAAAAAAAAAACATTCATTTTATATAATACAGAACTATANAAAAAAAAAAAAAAAAGAACATGTGTATCTTTCCTTCCTGATGGTGATAACCATGAGAAAATTGGCAGCCAAGTTATTTTGGGTTTGGGACAGATGGGTGGCAGGTGAATACAAGCTAGATTTGGGTAGTTATCGATCCAGCTGGCTTTTATAAACAATAACTGTCTCCATTAAACTCCAAAACACAGTGAAAGAGAAGACACCATCCTGGTGCCAGTGGACAGTGGCAGAGACATGCTGGATCTATCCAGCCACCTGTGCTTACCTTTTGACACAGGACTCAATCATGTCACTTGCCATCAGTTTCAGCCGCTGTTCCAGATGCTTTCCAAATTCTTCCTCGGGCCAGTGCAGGTCCCGGATGAAGGTTTGAAGGGCATCAAGTTTCCAGAATAGATCTTCTGAGGTGCCTGATCCATTACTAGCAGGACAAGAATTAGAAGACAAGAGTCACCCAGTAAGCCCCAGGCTCTGTAGAAATGAACACAGAGACAACTGACGGGGGGCTAGGAGGCTTTAGGCAAACAGTGGCTTCCACATACAAAACGACGCGTGTTGGCGGTGGAGGTGGGGGCAATCTCCACCGCAGCTTTTGAGTTTTACCATACAGGACCTAGTCATCTTTGCTCTGCCAATTACTCCAGACCAGTGAGACGTCTGAAGAAGGGGTTGGTTCCATAGTAACTAGGAGAATGGCGTATGGTAAAAATCAGCCTTCCTTCAATAACCACATTAACACATGTGATGATTCAGATGAAGGCCACGCACCAGGGGGAGAAGTCAGTTTCCACGGATAATAACTACATGGCAACATGCAGTTATTAAGATTCAGGGTTTCATGCACTTCCCCAGCTGCCCTCCAGAGCGGAGGCTTCTTGGAGATTGCACAAGACTTTTCGGTTTTAGTGCTAACAAAGTGGTGAGCGAGGACCTGCTTTCTCTCTTGAAGAGCTGGAAAGAAACTGGGTGGGGGGCATCAAGATGGGGGGACACCTGGGTACCCCAAACCCAAAATTCGTGTTCAGTTTGATTCTCATTCCAATTTTCACAGACCAGCCTGCTGCACAGGCAGCCCCAGGAGGAGGGGAGTCGGGGCAGGGGAGGTGAGTGGACCGGAGAGATTTGCAATGCTGCAGGGCTCAGAACCTGAGCTCTTTTTTCGGCCATACTGTCTTACCCAGTCCTCTGTACAGATGGGGAAATGGGAGGTGATTCCTTTCTGTCCAATGATGACTAAGGGACTTTTACCTGGGGCATCCACGGAAAGCCTGTGTATAGGAAATGATCCACTCTCATCTTGCCCTTTGCTGGCTTTCTCTTTGGTAACAATCCCTTTTGGAACTCTGAGGGGTGGCCACCCCCCCTACCCTCTTCCTCGCATACCACTAATGCTAACACGGTAATTTATAAAATGCCCAACACACCATGCATTATCACTTGTTCTGACATCGTCTATAGAAACAGATGAGAGTGGGTGTTTCTATTGTGACAGATGCCAGCTGCATTGAATTAATGCTTCAGAGAGAAATATAGCTAGTGCATAAATGCATACACAGCTACTGCGGGGTGGGGGGGGGGGG